>NW_019742850.1:0-979 GCF_002891405.2 Cryptotermes secundus | reverse complement strand
TTTTGGTCAAAATTTCATAAATTATGTTGAAATCATTCAAATTCTTGTTTATAGTCACTAAATTTAACATAACATGTATCAAAAATTACATCAATTTCCCTAATATAAACTAGAAATCGTCAATAATTTAGACAGTATTCTAATAGATGAGAAGAAATCTTTCACGCATTGTGTGTAAATCCTTATATTCACGTGTAATCTTCAACGAATTTTCGGAAAAATTATTAAATTTGGTTCATTTCTTTATATAGTTTTTTAATTCGTTTAATTTAATTTGAATTACTGAAACATTTATTAAAATATATAATATAATAGAGTATTTAACATAAATTTTAAGGAATATATTTTTAGAGTGAAACATTTTAAAATTTGTTTGAAATTCTTTATTATAACTTAAAAAATCAAAGAATTTTTTGTTGAATTATATAGATTTCGTCGAATATTTTCAAAAAAAAATTCCTTATATTACCTTCGAGTCGTTGAAATTTGCTTTAAGTTTCCAAAAATAAAATGTATATCGACAATGAAACTGTTAGATTTCCTGAATTTATATTCAAATTTTTTCAAAATAATTGATATTTTTATATTAATTGAAATCGATAAAGAATGTTTGTTTAAATTTATATAAATTAAGTTGAAGTAGATCAAAATTACTTTATAATGCTTTAATTAAAAGGACATCCCAGAAAATTTTATTAAAATTAATTAATAATAAATTATCCTCCAAGAATTGGATAGATTTCTATCAAAATTGATATAAATTTCCCTAATATAAAGTAGAAATATTCAATAATATCTAGAGAATTCCATTTAATAAATAGAAATCTTTCACGTATCGTGTGCAAATGTTAAAATGAACTTGTCAAAAATTTTCCGAAAAATTTTCATAAAATCGGTTTATTTAATTCAAAATAATTTTAAAATTTTAAACTAATTTAATTGAATGAAAATTTTATTTAAATTGATAAATTATTGTAGT
>NW_019742849.1:0-512 GCF_002891405.2 Cryptotermes secundus | reverse complement strand
TTAATTGTATCATCTCTGACTTGAATACACAATTATGAACCACAATGCAGTGTGTGCAGTGGAAGCATTGTCATGTCTTGCCACAAAAAATGCAAGACTCAGCCATTGGCTGGGAATTTAATGTTGATGTTCTGGGACTCTTAAGGTCCTATCCTTCAACATTACCTGAAATGTGGAATTATAGTAACAAGTTTATAAAGTGTTCTGACATGTTGTGAAATGACAGGCCAGCCATTCCCAAAAAACAACAGGGAAGATTATCAAAAAGGTGTTCTCATCTTATATGACAATGCTGAACCTCATTCTGTTGCCCATACTGGGGAAATCCTTCAGGAGCTCAAATTTTGAAGTTCTTGGCCATCCAGCATGCAGTTCAGACAGCATATTCAGATTTCCGTTTATATGGACCTCTCAATGGTACTGTCAGAGGTCACCGATTTGAAGATGGTGATGTGAAGGAAGCAGTCCACAATTGGCCTTGCACTCAGTGCAAACAGTTTTCTTTTATATCG
>NW_019742848.1:0-1003 GCF_002891405.2 Cryptotermes secundus | reverse complement strand
TTAGACCAGGCGGCTACCGTGACCGACTCCTGGACGCAATTACAAACCGATATCCTAGTCACTTATTTTCGAAATTAATCTCGACAAGAACAGACCAGTCTTACAGAGGCAGGAAGGACTTCACCTCAGCCGAGGTTGTCCTGATCCGTAATTATGGCGGACAGCTTTGTGTCGAAACCTGTACTACAATACGTGGTATGAAATCCGAAAAAGGGATCACTCAGTGACAGTGAGGGGATAGAGAAGTTCCAGTGGGGAGCGTGAAAAGATCTACACGAGGATAACGGGCATTGTGCACTGTCTCCCTTCCCCCATCTTCACCCTCAACGACCCATTCACAAGTCTACCGGACACAACGACCAAGTGACCGTCACACCGCCCGGTCATTTCCGTCACCGCATTAAGGAGGGAGGACCGAACAGGCCATCTGAGCGGTCGTCAAATCTGCCGCCGCGACACAACACGTACACTGCAAAACAAAACAGAACACACAGAGCAAGTCGCATCTGACTTGTATACGAGAGTTTCCGGTTGGAATCAAAGCTGGTGTTCCAACTATCCTGTATGAAGACTTCCTTCTTCTCCTCCTCAGTCCTTCCGGGCATATATTGGTATGGTATGGGACAGCGCAGTCGGTATAGCGACTGGCTATGCGCTGGAAGACGGAGGGGTCGGAGTTCGAGTCCCGGTAGAGCCAAGAATTTTTTCATCTCCATGTCGTCCAGATCGGTTTTGGGGCCAACCCAGCTTCCTATCCAATGGGTACCGGGGGTAAAGCGGCAGAGGCGTGAAGCTGACCACTCACCTCAAGCTAATGTCGAGGTCAACAACACGTGAATCTACTCATCCACTCCTCCATACACTTTCGTGGCGTAGTGCTTAATTAGTTAAGCAGAGGGACATCTTTAGCTTTACCTCAGGCAGGCCACGTTCTTTCTGTTTCAGTATTCATCTTCATATCATTCGAAGCTGAACACCCAAAGTCTGGGCAACTGAACAGGGA
>NW_019742847.1:0-481 GCF_002891405.2 Cryptotermes secundus | reverse complement strand
GTTAAAATTAGAATTTAAACTTTGGAGGTCCTTATTATGATGACTCTCTCTTGTATCCCAGTTTTCTGAATTCAGGGGGTGTGCTCTATGTTCCTGTTGATGTGGAATTTGTTCCCTGTATGATCTGAAATATAAATGCAGGGTTATTATATGTATATTATGTGTGTTTTTTTGGGGGGGGGCAAGGGGTTTACATATACAGGATGTAAATAAATATATTTTGCAGTGCTCAGTGGTAGATAGAGGTGTTCAATCTGATCATGTTTTGTTAATACACCCATGTCTGGAAATGCTTTGCTTACACACTGGGGCCTCTGAAATTTGA
Source organism: Cryptotermes secundus (assembly GCF_002891405.2). Classification (NCBI taxonomy): domain Eukaryota; kingdom Metazoa; phylum Arthropoda; class Insecta; order Blattodea; family Kalotermitidae; genus Cryptotermes; species Cryptotermes secundus. The sequence continues at coordinate 156 of NW_019742847.1, read as the reverse complement.
AGGAAGACGCCCTTATCACTTACCTCTGTGGCTTACTGGTGACATTTACCTAACATTTCTCCAAGAGACCTTACCGAGCTGCTGGAAGTGGTGCCTTTGGAAGTCCCTCACGAAATGTGGTTCCAGCATGATGACACCTCAGCACACTGCACTAAT
>NW_019742846.1:216-772 GCF_002891405.2 Cryptotermes secundus | reverse complement strand
TCCAGAGAATTGCATCCATGATGATCTTATAATATAATATTAATCATATTAATCTAATAATAGTTTTTTCTGTCATCATCATCAATAGTCATTGACATTCTAAAGATAAAACATGTTTTCGCCCACTCAAACACTCAGATTTTAAGTTCGAATCCCACTTGTGGAATGAATGTCTGTAATTCTAATTGTAATTGTAATTTATTCTGAGTTCCAGATGATCCAATAAAACTGGTTACAAACCATAGGATATAGAATATGTCAAATATTAATTAAAATATGTCAAGATTAGGAGAAGAACATAAAAGTACAATACAATCATAAGTACAGATCAGGTTCAAGTTGAGCTCAAGTAAATAAATAGAACCTCTCAAAATTATAAAGCAATAAAATATATGATATAAAAGACAATAAGTATTATTGTAAATACAGTAAAGCTATTATACAGATAGATTATACAGATAATGGAGGCCTTGGTAGGAACAGAGTTTTTGGTTATAAATTGCATAGTAAAAGTCTTCAAAATATTGATTGATAACAAATTTGATGTGTGTATATT
>NW_019742846.1:0-173 GCF_002891405.2 Cryptotermes secundus | reverse complement strand
ATCCAATGTCCAAGGAATCCTACTGACTGTGTATAGATTAAGAAACTGAAAAACTGGCCAAGGTCCACAAGGGATGTAGAGCCATATGCAGATATCATGGTTATACCACTGTATACTATATACCACTGTATACTATATACCACCCACAGTTAATTTATTAGTCATGGCTAACA
>NW_019742845.1:0-931 GCF_002891405.2 Cryptotermes secundus | reverse complement strand
AACATACACTATACCCACAACACTACCACAAAACTACGATGTAAATACAAATAACAAATTCTTCATTGGGAACTAGAAATTCACTCTGCAACATCTTCTCACAAGTACATACACTAATGCAAAAAAAGAAGTATATCTTTTTGACTAATAACCTACACACACCTGTCATATTCAGAGGCTACATAACAAATATGCCCTCATAAAATCTAATTCACTCTCAATATATATAACCACTAATACCCATCTTGTGCAAATCACTGTACACACTTCACACGAGATTATTAATAATAGTGCAAGAATAACCTCANACACACTGTCTTTCACTACACACCCACTATACTTATATGCACTTACTTTCGTTAAATCGATAAATGTAATTTATGGTGTATTCTTCCTTCACACATACTTCACTTTCATGGTTCACAGGGAAAACACTTCCATTTCGTTGTGGAACACACCAAACACAAGCTTGTAAAATTTCGTGCACTCGCCATTAAGCGGTCCAGGATAATACTCACATTAATGCTTACCATTTGCACTGTCTCACTCAATCTTTAAGATATACTTTCAGGCAGATGTATATAAACATACACACAAAACACCGTCTTATTATTTATAAACACATCATCATACCAGTAAAGAAACATACATTCATCTTGTACACCGGATATTTACGTCACAGTGACAGGGCAGCCAACCGCTTAACATGACAAACAGAAATATTCCATTATCAGTTCCATTACAGGACGGTAATTTTTCACCCTATTTTTACACATTTTCGTGTATAATTCATACTCTACTTCCTATTCAGGCAGGGAAATTCGGGCGAAACATATGCCAAGCAGTCACTCAATTCGTCCCGTATCCTTTCATGACATAGAAGGGGACGACTTCACTGATAATAAAGATTTTTCGTCATAACGTTATGCCA
>NW_019742844.1:0-2090 GCF_002891405.2 Cryptotermes secundus | reverse complement strand
CTGTCTCTCTGCCTGAGATGAAACGCAGAAATGCCCAATGTGGCTGTTAAGATGCAGTGATGTTGCAGAGATGAATCATTACTGGTTACCCACTTCTCCTTTTTATTGTAATATTCAAGTGGTGATGTGGAAGTACATTGACGCTTCAGCACCAAGAATTTAGTCAGTTTAAGTAACTTGTCATGTGGGGAGATGGGTTTCATATTCACAAGCAATTATAAATGCTTGTGTGGAGGTGGCACAAAACATGCTAAATTCTCATAAGCTAATGTAGATATTCATATGCAAATATGAGCATCATTATTGTTCTTGTATCTGGCATATATTGTGATAACTGAACTTTAGAACAGTAATTAGGAAGTCAATATAAAATTACTCTTGGCCAAAACTGTATCTTCAAAAATTCAAAGAACCTACTATAAGAGTTTATTTTTGGATCATGTGTAAACTCTGAAAATGCAATAAATTGAAAGCATGTGACCAAGGCATGAGAATATTTGAATGAAAATTGCAATGACAGTTTTTATTAAAGTCTGTTTATCCAGAATATTTGTTTCCATACATACACATGAACAACGTTCACAAATAATCCTTGTGAAATTAACATAAAGACATGGTGTGAAAACTTATGCTGCATATAAGAATTAGCTGTGAAATACAATTTTTACTGTTATATTTACAGACATCAAAATGTTAACAAACTAAGGCCCTTCAGCATGTTCTGTATATGTGTGATTACCAGAATATGCATTTTGTTAATTTATTACTTATAATTTATCATTATCTTAGCATCAAGAATCATATATCAGAGACTGCTAATATTATGAGACATTGTCATCTATAACTTAATTAATTTATACGACCATTACTGACCATTACTTTCCCCCTGAATACAGTAGCCAATCCAAAGTCACAAATCTTTAGGTTATCGTGTTCATCCAGCAGGATATTTTCCGGCTTCAGGTCATGATGTACAATGCCACGGCTATGGAGGTATTACTGATTATCAACACACAACAATNCTCCTGATTATCAACACGCAACAAGCAAGAATTAGTTCAGTTGCCATATGTTCTACACCCAGATATCATTAAAACAGTGTTGCATCAGCAATGAATGAAGAGTCTAGGATAACTCACGTGGTACAGCAATAAGTTACAGTCTTCTTCCCCACAGCATCCAGGCCAACTCTGGGTCCTATCAAACGGGTACCATGGGCTCCTTCCCTGGCAGTAGAGCAGATGCTGTGTGAAGCTGACAACTCACCTTGATCTAGCACCGAGGTCAAGAATGGTGGAGCTGCACTTCCACTCCCCTATACACCTTCTGGATGTAGTGCTTAATTAAGCACTGGGACAACTTTACCTTTGTCAGGAATAAATAAACAGCAAGACCAACAGTGTGTGAACAGGCGTGAGGTTCACACAGTGAAGGACATTCGTATTGCAGCTTTTTGGAATGTCATGGTGTGTAGTTTGGTAGATAGATAAAAGCATTCTGAACAAACCTGCTGTTGCCATCTTCAGAATAAAGAGTGGGACCTCTTTTACACTGAAGATGGAGACAGCAAGTTCCTCTGAAACACTGGTACCCATCTATGAACCATGCTTTTGAAAGCCCCAAGTGATAGGTGTAGACTGTGAACACAGTGGATTTACTAAATTTGTGAATTACAAGCTGGGATACAATGTTATGCTGACTGCTATACACATTCACAATCAACAAATATTCATTCATTCATTCGTTTGTAAGATCCTTACGAATGACACTTTGGCACATGCAGGAATAAACAATACTACATGCTGTAGCCTCATAATTCTGAATGATAATTTTCCTTAAGGTGTGCATTTTATAAAAGCAAATATTTCTAAGTTTTAAAATTTAATTACACAAGGTTTAATATGCGTGAATGCATTTTGTAATGATAATACTACAGATAAACAAGTCTTTGGATTACTGGGGTTTTGGACTTTGTCCAACATCCAGTACTAGAACACAGTGTTTTATCCACTGATTAAGCTCAGCTATTTCTAACAGACCCAAGAAAGTTAGGTGTTTCCCACCCCCAACCTGAGGACAGAAACAGATCG
>NW_019742843.1:0-831 GCF_002891405.2 Cryptotermes secundus | reverse complement strand
AGTTCCATGAATGTAGACACAGGAAGTAACTACGCAGTTCTCTGCAAAAGTTGCCACCAATCAGAATCCCAGTGACACTGAACACATAACCTAGCGCAGTTGGTTGAGGCACTATGCTACAAGCCGGAAGGTCGTTGGTTCAAATTCCGATAAGGTCATTAGATATTTTTCAATTGACCTAATCCTTCCAGCCGCACTATGGCCCTGTGGTCGACTCAGCCTCTAACAGAAATGAGTACCAGGAATATTCTTGGGGGTAAAGGATGGCCGGCGCGTAAGACTGACAACTTTGCAGCCATATATGAGCCGATTGTGTAGAAAATGTGGGAACCTCAACATCTCACAACCCTATGGGCTTCCACGGCCTGTTACAGGGATAGCTTTACTTTACTTACTCACATGTACGCCTTTACTACCTTCGGTCTCCCTTGACGTCATTACGTCACGGAATAACGTGGTAACAGGCTGATCGTAGGAAGAACTTGAGTACCTGCTGCGCTGCCCGCAGTTGATAACGGGATGGTACTTTCGAAAGTCCAGGGATGCTTATCGTACATGATTGACAATCATGTTCCATTGGACGCTACATAGTCTTTTGAGCATAATGGTCTTTCTNTGGGATATAATAGCAATGTTCCAAAGAGAAAGCTGTGTAAGTAACTATGTGATAGTCATATGGCGGCACTGCAAGTTCACCTTTGCCGAAAACACATTTCCAATGCCGATACACGTATTGAATGAAATTTTGGTTAAACTTAAGCTGCACATAAAGGCGTTAATACTGGTCTCGTCGGTTTCCGATTTAAATTCAGAATAATGTGTGGCTGGTTA
>NW_019742842.1:0-393 GCF_002891405.2 Cryptotermes secundus | reverse complement strand
AGTGCATGTTTGTCAGTATGTGTACGTCACGTTTGTCCTTCCAAAATAGTGCTGTCAAGTTCCGTCNCTCACCTTTCTTCAGTCGAAATTGTCTTCGTTGAAAATCGTCAGGCAAGCCCTTCTGATTAGGTCTGACTGTCCCACAGCACGTTATGTCCTTTGTCATCAGGTCGTCGAACAAGTCTGGTGATGAAAAGAAATTGTCCATGTACAATTTGTGACCTACGCCCTCAATACGCCTGCATAGGTCCCTTACTGTAGCATGTGTCGCTGTCACGTCTTGGCTGGCACGTTTCCTGTCTTTTCCTAAGTAAACCTTCATGTCATAGCTATACCCAGCGGCGTCAGAAATTTTGAAGATTTTGATTCCGAAACGTTTGTGCTTCTTAGGGA
>NW_019742841.1:0-312 GCF_002891405.2 Cryptotermes secundus | reverse complement strand
CTGTAGGAGTGATGTAAAACCAAACTCCGTGGTCTTAGTCCGCAAACAAACTATACCGATCGCCTCATGTCTGCGATGTTAATGCCAACTTTAGCCGATAGATGGTGTCGCGTGGTAAGCACAACGGATCCCCACGGCCGTTCATCTCGGTTCTCTAGACTGGAGCCGCTGTTGTCATGAAATAGCTCCTCATCTATCCTCATGAGTCTGAGTGGATCCTGTTTCAGACCCACTACTTCTCAGAAAATGTGGTAGTGCTGGGAATCGAATCTGGACCTCTGGACCTGTAGGCAGGAACTTCTGACCACTAGA
>NW_019742840.1:0-581 GCF_002891405.2 Cryptotermes secundus | reverse complement strand
GCTCCATGAGTGAATGAGTCGGGGTCTCTGTTTATAGGCCACAGATGACAAACAACAAACTCCGTGGCCTCTAGACCGCAAGCGAACTATACCGACAGAGCGACCACCGCTTGTCGGCGAAGTTAGTGCCAACTTTAGCGGATAGAGGGTGTCACGTGGTCAGCGCAACGGATCCCCATGGCCGTTAATCTCGGTTTTCTAGACCGGAGCCGCTATTTCCTTGAAATAGCTACTCAGTTATCACCACGTGGCTGAGTTGACCCCGTTCCAGACCTACTACTTCTCAGAAAAAATCTGGTAGCGCCGGGAATCGAACCCGGACCTCTGGATCCGTAAACAGGAACTCTGACCACTAAACCACAGAGGCGGTCAGAACACATGACAACTTCATCAAATAATGCAATTTACAGTGGAACCTCGCTTAACGAGCATAATTCGTTCTAGAATCTTACACATAATGGGAAACACTCGTTAAGCGAAACAATTTTTCCGATATAAATTAATGTAAAATACGATATTGCATAAAAGTAGGTAAAAGTAAAGTAAAGTTATCCCTGTACCAGGTCGTGAAGGCCCATAGG
>NW_019742839.1:0-223 GCF_002891405.2 Cryptotermes secundus | reverse complement strand
TGCTTAGTGTTTCATTATTACAGGCCAAGGAAACCCCAACAATAATTGAGAATGACAGAGCTGGGAAATACACAATATATCGTGACGTGGATGGCGAAACAGGAAGTAGGTGTCGCGTGAACTCTGCGTTCTCGCGAGGGAAGTCACATACCTCCACTCCTTCAATTATTACGCACCGCTCGGTAAACACACTCCCACCCCCGGTGACATAACAGCATTTGAG
>NW_019742838.1:0-480 GCF_002891405.2 Cryptotermes secundus | reverse complement strand
TAGCAAGCTGGAAACTCAAAGATAGCAAGCTATCAACCCAAAACTTGCTTGCCCTGCAACGCAAACCTGTCAAGCTAGCAACGCAAATCAAGCAAGATAACAACGCAAAGCTATCTAGCTAGCAACGCATAACTAGCATGCTAGCAACGCAAAGCTGGCAAGCTAGCAACGCAAACTAGCAGGCTAGCAACGCAAAGCTGGCAAGCTAGCAACGCAAACTAGCAGGCTAGCAACGCAAAGCTGGCAAGCTAGCAACGCAAACTAGCAGGCTAGCAACGCAAAGCTGGCAAGCTAGCAACGCAAACTAGCAGGCTAGCAACGCAAAGCTGGCAAGCAAGCAACGCATAATTATCAAGCTAGCAACGGAATACTAACAAGCTAGCAACGCAAACTAGCATGCTAGCAACGCAAAGATAACAAGCTAGCAAAACAAATCAAGCAAGCTAGAACGCAAATCTAGCAAGCAAGCAACACCAAGCA
>NW_019742837.1:0-770 GCF_002891405.2 Cryptotermes secundus | reverse complement strand
TGAGTTGCTAGCTTGCTAGTTTTGCGTTTCTAGCTTGTTAGCTTTAAGTTGCTTGTTTCAAGCATTGCGATCAAACTTGCTAGCTTTGCGTTGCTACATTGCTATATTTGCGTTTCTAGATTGCTAGCTTTGCGTTTATAGCTTGCTAGTTTTGCGTTACTAGATTGCTATTTTTGGGTTGCTAGCTTGATAGATATGCGTTGCTAGCTTGCCAGCTTTTCGTTTCTAATTTGCCAGTTTTGGGTTGCTACCTTGCTAGCTTTGCGTTGCTAGCTTGCTAGCATTGCGTTTCTAGCTTGCTAGCTTTGCGTTGCTAGCTTGCTAGATAGCTAGATATGCTTTGGTAGCTTGCTAGCTTTGCGTTTCAAGCTTGCAAGTATGCGTTGCTAGCTTGCCAGGTTTGCGTTTCCTGCTTGCTCGATTTGCGTGGCAAGCTTGATAGCTTTGCGTTGTTACCTTGCTTTCATCCGTTGCTAGCTTGACATCTTTGCGTTTCTACCCTCCTTGCTTTGCGTTGCTACCTTGCTAGAATTGCGTTGCTTGCTTGCTTGCTTTGCTTATCTTACTTGATAGTTNAGCTTGCTAATTTTGCTTTGCTAGCTTGCTAGATTGCTAGATATGCGTTGGTAGCTTGCTAGCTTTGCGTTGCTTGCTTACTAGCTTTGCGTTGCTATCTTGCTAGCTTTGCGTTGCTAACTTGCTAGCTGTGCGTTCCTAGCTTGCACGATTTGCGTTTGTAAATTGGTAGATTTGCGTTGCTAGCTTGCTAG
>NW_019742836.1:0-1001 GCF_002891405.2 Cryptotermes secundus | reverse complement strand
GGGTCGTGGGTTCGAATCCCATTCGAGGCATGGACGTCTGTGTGCTTTTATTCTATGTTTGTGCTGTTCTGTGTAGGTGGTGGCTTTGCGATGGGCTGATCGCTCGTCCAAGGATTCCTATCGTCTGTATATAGGATTAAGAAACAGAGAAACTGGCCAAGGTCCAAAGGGCTATACAGCCACAGGCAGAGAGAAAAGAGTGGGTCTAAAAAAAACTAAATCGTGTGTACCTATAAATTACAGGAGCATTCGGCGTAAAACAGAAAATCTATGTCATATTAAAGCCCTCACGAAGGTAATCTAGAAAGTATAAACACTTTTTCAGATGTCGCTACGGTGAATGCGATATTTTCTGTGTAAACAAATTAGTCATCCAAATGAATCAAGCAGAAATTCCATCAAATTGTTTGGGATGACCCGATGTCCTGAGCACTATTAAGTTATTAACCACCGTGTGAGCATTCTCTCTCTGTCTCAGCTCACCGACCTGACTTCACCATCCAGACCTCCCGAACTGTTGCGCGTTCCGCTTGCTCCTTCACACATTTTTAACTCTTTATTTTAAATTAAGGAACGCGAATGAGCGACATTGGTTTCATTGAAGCCGTTGTGTATGCCATTTTTTCCCTGATCGTATATACTGCGATTCGCGAGTCAGAGAGTTTCTCATTAACACTCCCGTCTTCTGGGATTGTGAGGCCGTGCTGTTTGATACACAGGAGTTAGTGTTTCGGAGGAATCTCTTGCCTCTTTTTTTCAGGATAAACTAGTAATTGTGACCTCGTGTAATTGCTAATAAATGATGAATGAATGACTGAGGGGTAGGACATCTAGGCCCTTGCACCGCGATTCACAGTGGTCTATTGTGCTTCCCCTTTTTAATTATGCCTTCAGCAACCCCGCGCTCCGGATGAAGCATAGGATTTTTAGCTTGGGGACGTCAAAATAGTACCTTAGTTCCATAAAATATTTACCCAAGTGACGTAGTCTTATACAAGATG
>NW_019742835.1:0-427 GCF_002891405.2 Cryptotermes secundus | reverse complement strand
ATTCCAGGTTGGACCCCGTAAAGAGACAGCTACAGAGCATCAGTATGGAGTTCGACACTAGGTTAAACCACTCCAATGTCAGCACCCAGGTAGTAATAAACGAACTTGCCGATCAGATGCAAAGGCATCAATCGGAAGTCTCAATTCAAATGGCACAGCAGAAGGAGAGTTTGGAAAAATTATCACAGGCGAACACACAAGAAGTGGGTCGCCAATTGGAGCAGATGAATGCAAAGTTGGTGAGGATAGAATCCAAATTGAGTGAAGCATCAGACAGGCCAACTTTAGCGACAGAGGCGAGTGTGGTAGTCCACAACTCCCCGTCTCCTTCTGCTGGACCAACTAGTCACCCTCCGCTAGGATCTGAAGGGACTGAAATAAACAGTGGATTGGTCGGTGAAACAGTTAGCTGTACTCACCAGCCAAC
>NW_019742834.1:0-196 GCF_002891405.2 Cryptotermes secundus | reverse complement strand
GAAGAGAGATGAAGTGACAGGTGGTTGGAGAAAACTGCACAGTGAGGAGCTTCATAACTTGTACTCTTCTCCAAGTATAATTAGAATGATCAAGTCAAGGAGGGTGAGGTTGACAGGGCATGTAGCACGAATTCGGTAGATGAATGCATATAGGATATTGGTGGGAAAGCCAGAAGGACCACTGGGAAGACCAAGG
>NW_019742833.1:0-3044 GCF_002891405.2 Cryptotermes secundus | reverse complement strand
ATGGCCCAGATGCTTTACCCCCTGGTTCCTACTAACTAGAAGGCCCATCATTAAGCAAATTAAGATATCCAAGCATATCAGTAATTATGCACACACAGTATATACAAGGTGGTTCAAATACGACTGGGACTGATTTTTTTTTTTTTAACCAAAATTGCCAAACACTTACTTGCACATGTCAGTCTTCAACGTACTCTCCTCTGGAGTCAACACATTTTTTCCAACGTTCTGGAAGCATTCTGATGCCCTTTTCAAGAGAGTTTTGTGGTTGGCGGCGTATCCACTCCCGAACATTCTGGATGACGGCGGCGTCGTCCACAAACCACATGCCTTGCAAGTCTGATTTGAGCCTTCCGAACAGGTAGAAATCACTTGGTGCCAAATCGGGACTGTATGGTGGATGTGTCAGAAGGTTCCATTTCAATTTCCGGAGGGTTTCCATTGTTGTTTTGGCCGTATGGGGGCGTGCATTGTCTTGAAGGAAGGCTACCCGCTTTCCACCTCTCTTCCGCTTGGATCGGATCTTTTCCTTCACGTCTGTTGCCAGGAGGTCTGAGTAATAAGCTGCATTGACTGTGCTGGCATCTGTCAGAAAGTCTACATGGATAACCCCCTGCCAGTCACAGAAGAACGTTGTCATCACTTTTCCTGCCGAACGGCTCCTCTGCGCTCTCTTGGGTTTGGGAGAACTGGTATGCCGCCATTCGCGTGATGATTGCTGGGACTCGGGAATGAAGTAGTGCACCCATGTTTCATCGGTGGTCACTACAGACTTCAAAAGTGCGTCACCTTCATCTTCGAACTGCTGTAGGAGATGACTGGCAACTTGCATGCGCACGTCCGTCGAAGTGCGTGGTACCCACTGTGCACTCACCTTGCGATAGTGCAGGTGGTATTTCATGATGTCTTCTACACTACCATCACTGATGGACAGCATTGCTCCAAGTTCCTTGATAGTGATGAGCCTATTCTCACGAATAAGTGCGTCTGCACGATCAATGTTTGGCTTGGTGACGGATGTTCGTGGCCGATGATCATGCGGTTCATTCTCCACGCGCTCTCTGCCCCCTCTGAAGCACTTACACCACTCAAACACACGGGGCCGTGAGAGACACTCTTCCCCATACTGTTGTTGGAGTCTGTGGTGAATTTCAGCGGACGGGACGTTTTCTCCAACGAGGAATTTGATCACAATGCGTTGTTCCACGCTCCGCGATACCTTCTGTTCACTCATCACTCTAGCAACTTCCACACAGGACTGAACAGGTTCTAACCCTAACAGGAGGGAGGGTGAAGGTTGTGGCTTCACTCTCTCAAGGTCGCACAGCTGCTGTGCAGTGCGGCTTGTTTACAAAAAAATCAGTTCTGGTCATATTTGAACCACCTAGTAATAATATAACACACCACTGACAGAAAACTTCAGACTTTGCTAATCATTACATAATTTACTGATCAGTCTGTGAGCAAGACATCCACATCCCAGGTGTGTTGAATTTGTCACATATAACCTCAATGTTCAACACCATCATCATGCTTGTAGTGGCAGAAATAAATATAACAAGAAATTCTGGGAAGAACACCTACTCTCCTTTGATAAGACATGGACTGCAAAGAAAACAACATGTATAATAATTCTTCTATTGTTGCTTGTGTATTCATTGCTGCGTTAAAATTTTCACTGAGCCACTGCCTAGCAACAACAGAAGGGGGAGACACACACACACATATGCACGCATAGAGAGAGAGAGAGAGTGTGTGTGATCCCGTAAGCCTACTTTCATTTCTTCAAAATAAGGAAAGTGGATTAAATAGAAAATGGTTCATGCAGAATGTATAAGCATGTTCATGAATGATCTCCATACAAATTTTCATATGTATCTAACAGATCATTACTGAACGATAAACACATAGTTTGCGTGGCAACCATCTTGTTTTACGTGCTACAGAAATATAAGCTACTGAAGCTGTGTATGTTTCAAGTATCTGTCATAATGCAATATCACAACCTTACACTGTTTCTCCAAGTCAGAAACTGCATGGTTGCCATGCTGGTATTAATGGTGATTGCAAATTACAGTTCAGTCAGTATAGTGACAGGTTACAGAATAGATGACCAGAAAACTGGGGTTCAATTCCCAGCAAGGGGAAGTCATTTTTTTCTTCTCTACAGCATTCAGACTGGTTCTCGGCCTACCCTTCTTCCTATCTAGGTGGTATAGGAGGACAGGAGCAAGTTCACAAACTGCCCATTAACTACCATTTAGTGTCAAGGTTATGAATGTGTGGAGCTACACCTCCACTCTCCCACGCCTTAATGACACTGTTTAATTAAGCACAAAAATTACTTCACCTTACCGTCAGAGTATTATTACAGGGAAAAAATGTGGGACTAAACTGATGAGAAGGAACAGTGGGAAGACTGAAAGAGATGGGATGGCTTGGTTGCTAGATGGCCCACACAAAAAGAAATGCTGAGGTGAAAGAATGGGAAATTAAAAGGCACAAAGAGTGGATGAGGCAGAGTGTCTACTAGCACATTCATCATATATAAAGCTTCATAAGATCCATCAAATGGTTCAGTAGTTACTTCGGGGCAAAATACACATGAACAAGATTATATCAAGACGTAGCACACTACTTACTTCTTTCTGAGGGCGGAGCATTAGACTGACTAGAAACCCTCCACATTCGGAGCGTGCAATCTGCAGATCCTGTCAGTACCAGATCTGGGTCAAAGGGGCTCCACATGCAGCAGTACACATGACTCGAGTGCAAGCCAAAATTGGCGACTGCTTCTTGTGATGGCACATTCCAAACCTATACACACAAAAGAAAGCCAAATTACAAAATTACATGAGATCTCAAGTTCACATGGCAGTAACTATGAATATTACTGTCTCCTAGGATGTGACATTGTATAGTCTGACAGAATGTTACCAATATACTACCAGACTATATAGTGTTGAACTGAATTGAATTTATTTACATTCTATAAATCGTAAGCAGGTACCTTTGGATACAGAACAAGTCAAAAGGTTACATAC
>NW_019742832.1:369-461 GCF_002891405.2 Cryptotermes secundus | reverse complement strand
AGTACTGGTCTAAGTGCATGGGGAAACCCACCCTCTCCAATAACACTAACTACTTACTCAAGGAGCTGAGTCCTTCTGGAGGAGCTGCCAAT
>NW_019742832.1:0-194 GCF_002891405.2 Cryptotermes secundus | reverse complement strand
TTCCCAGTTGTCTCTTTCCTTCTGGTTTTCCCACCAATATCCTATATGCATTCCTCCTCTACCCCATTCGTGCTACATGCCCTGCCCACCTCATCCTCTTTGACTTGATCATTGTAATTATACTTTGAGAAGAGTACGACTTATGAAGGTCCTCATTGTGCAGTTTTCTCCAGCCTCCTGTCACTTCATCTCCC
>NW_019742831.1:559-1219 GCF_002891405.2 Cryptotermes secundus | reverse complement strand
AGTTCGCCGCGAGTACGGACGTTGCGGGACCTAGTGCTATTAAGAATCAAGCGGGAGAGGTCCATGCCCAAAGTAGTTAGGCCCAGAGTAAATTACGGGGTAATGTGGTTTCGGAATTGGTGAGGGGTATACCCAATTAGACTGATACCGAGCAGGAGGGAGTGTTCCGATTTTTAGTTCGAGCCAAGCAGGTCTACGATCTAAAGTTAGTAACAGATGGGGAATTCTTGGCCCTGTTAGTCGCGAGAACTGCTGGAAGGCTTATGAATATAATTAGTTTACATTTGCGGCTATCTTCTGACTGGGCATTGGTTTGTTCAGATATTCTGTCCGTATTTCTTCCTCCTCGCATCCGAGAGGGTCTTTTGTCAAAGTATGTCTTGGACCGTTTTCAAGGTCACAGAGAAGACTTGGCCCAATTTATTACGTCTGTAGTGAATGCCGCGGGTATCCTTGAATACCACGTTTCTGAGTCGGCATTAGTCTGTCGTATTGTTCAGAACATGCACCCCAGTGTGCGACCTTGGTTGACCTTCGAATATGAACCGGGATCGGTAGAGGAGTTGCATGCACTCGCGAGCCATGTCGCTGAAGCCCGTGCTGTCGACCAGCGCAGGGAGAGTGCAGAGTGGCGTGTTCCCGGAGAAAAGGTTTCGCGGG
>NW_019742831.1:0-497 GCF_002891405.2 Cryptotermes secundus | reverse complement strand
GAGGTCAGGTGTTATAAGTGTGCTCGACTGGGTCACATTGCTAAGAATTGTTCGTCTTCCAACGCCCCTGTTGTAAAGAGGCAGGGAAACGGGGGAGGCGCTCGGAGGTGAAAGATCCTCTTGAGCTCCGAGCGCCCGAGAGTGAGAGGTCTATTCAGCGAATTTTGCCCGTAAAAGATGGGGGCCATATCCCATGGGTGATGTTGACTATCAAAAATTATTGCATGCCAGCCATCTTGCATTCGGGTTCGTCGCTTTCTTTTGTTCGACGAGACGTTTTTCAGCAGATCCAGAGCCTGGGATTGCCGTGTGTGATAAAGGAGGCAAACCATAAGATTAACACGGCTAGTGGCCACAGCCGTGTGATCAAGGAGGCCGTCTCGTTGCAGTTAAAGATTCACTCTTTTTCATGGAAGTATGATTTCTTGGTGTTCGATAATTCTCCTGTGCCTTGTATATTAGGACTGGATTTCCTGTCATTTGCAAAAATGCAGCTA
>NW_019742830.1:618-752 GCF_002891405.2 Cryptotermes secundus | reverse complement strand
AGAGACAGCTCATCAGATACATGCCAATTACTTACCAGGTTTTCTGTGTTGTTAGTCCCTAGTGTCAAATCAATAACCTCCTTCCTATTGCAAACCACAAAGGTAGGTTCGTTACCCTGGTTTAGAATATTCAG
>NW_019742830.1:0-530 GCF_002891405.2 Cryptotermes secundus | reverse complement strand
TGAGTTGCTTTTTCGTGCTAAAGCAGTAGTCTATGATGTCCCTCATTTCCTTAGTTGGCGGTGGTTCATCCGAGTCGTATGGAAGGTAGACTGGAGCAATTATAAGCTCCTTGCTGCCTTCTCGATACGGGTATGTTATCCATACCACTGTTGCGTCCCTAGAACAGAGCTTCAGCAAAGGCAAAGCATTAACATGATTCCTGATATAAACACAAGATCTTGCATTATTACTGGGTACAACAGAGTAAACTGTTCCCCCTGTATTATTTAAGCCCCTTATTCGACCCTTGTATAACCAAGGTTCCTGAATAAGTGCTATGTCAGCCTTACCCTCAGCTAGATGTTGACACAGAGCTGCCGTGGCAGCTTTGCTGTGGTGTAGGTTGATTTGGAGAAATCTCATGATCTCTTCCAATTTTTTGGTTTTGCCTCTGGTAGGTTTTGAATCATTGGTTCATCCCTGCCCCTGGCTGAAATTACAACAGTAGGTTCTCCGGTTGCTTCTGAGCCCCTTAATGGTTCACCAGAGC
>NW_019742829.1:0-374 GCF_002891405.2 Cryptotermes secundus | reverse complement strand
AATAATAATAATAATAATTAATTAATTATTTACTTACTCATGGAGCTGAGCCCTTCTTGCGGAGCCGTCAANGAAAGTTCACAAGAGCCCTCCATTGGTCCCTATCCTGAGCCAGATCATTCCAATCCATACCATCCCATCCTATCTCTCCGAGATCAATTTTAATATTGTCCACTCACTACGCCTTGATGTTCCCAGTGGTCTCTTTCCGTCTGGTTTTCCACCATTATCCTATATACATCAATCTTCTTCCCCATTCGTGCTACATGCCCTGCTCATCTTGTCCTCCTTGACTTGATCATTCTAATTACACTTTGAGAAGAGTAGACGTTATGAAGCACCTCGTTATGCAGTTTTCTCCAACCTCCTGTCAC
>NW_019742828.1:0-547 GCF_002891405.2 Cryptotermes secundus | reverse complement strand
CAACAGCGCACTGCTTGCCCTTCCATTCGGGAGGAGCCTAAACTTTACTCTTCTTGTAGCCGTGGTTCAGTTAGGGTGACTGGATTTGCGGACACCTCAGAACTGTGACATCACATCTCATGGCTGCAAGGACTACTCAGCCAGTGCATTTCTTATGCTTTGCTTGAGGATGTGACTGTTGCACACTCAGCTGGGTGGGAGGGAAAAGGAGTTGGTACTACCCCAGTGTTCATTTGGGGTGGGGGTTGAGGGAGCCACAGTTAGGATAATCTGTGACGCGGTCGCGATCTGAAGTAGGCAATTCTGAGACATAAGTTGCTTGAGCCTGTTCACATAATTCATATATCCACGCTCAGTTGATCAGCTGATCGGCACAGCCTCCATCTTACCGACTGAGCACCCAGCATACAAAAACGCGTCCACCACGACAAGAAGAGTCAAGCTCATTGGTAAGCGCGCAGAGGTTTGATTGGCTTCGGCAACCCAGGGGACGGGGGCAGCAATTTTCGAAAAAGGATCCATAAAACGCATTACATTCATAATGCCC
>NW_019742827.1:340-495 GCF_002891405.2 Cryptotermes secundus | reverse complement strand
TTGCTTTCTTCTTTGCTTGCTTTAATCTTTTGCTTTCTAGCTTGCATTGATTTGCTTGCTTGCTTGCTTGCTTTACTTTGCTTGGTAGCTTACTTTACGGGTTTTGCTTGTTTTCTTTCTTGCTTTGCGTTGCTTGGTTGAATTGTGTTGCTTGC
>NW_019742827.1:0-125 GCF_002891405.2 Cryptotermes secundus | reverse complement strand
TGTAGCTTGCTAGCTTTGCGTTGCTAGCTTGCTTTCTTTGCGTTGCTTGCTTGCTTGTATGATTTGCGTTTCTTGCTTGATAGCCTTGCGTTTATACCTTGCTATATTTGCGTTGCTAGCTTGCT
>NW_019742826.1:0-1408 GCF_002891405.2 Cryptotermes secundus | reverse complement strand
GGGATCCTCATGTCAGTTCAGGGTTCTGTAGATAAAGTGGCCAAACCCAGCGTTTAGTGGTTACGTCCTACAGTTCTACAGTCTTACCCCAAAGTATGTAAACAGATACGCCCATACTGGAGATCATTGCAATAGACACAGTACTTCAAAGCACGTACACCTCTTTGCTCGTTTTCCTTTCTTTCTTTCTGCCTGCTTGCATTTATTCATTAATTATTTCTTATTTACTTGTATGTGTGGGTGTGAAACTTGGTCACTTATTCCACTCATTCTACTTATATTAAAAGTGTTTGAAGGCAAGGTCCTGGGAATATCGTTTTGAACAAAGAAAAGATCTTCCAAGAAGCTAATTACCTCTTCAATTAATTCATTGTCCATTGCAGTTCGTGATAATACTATATCATAACCATTTTCTTTTCTGGGCACTACAGCCCCAGTGGGCCTAGGCCTACCTCCATGAACTCCGTTCACTTCAGTTTTTCTAGATCTTACACATATGGTAGGACTTCTTGGGTGAGTGATCAGCTCGTCGCAAGGCCTCTACCTGTAGACAAACACAGAAAAACGCACACAAACATCCATGCCCTGAGTGGGATTCGAACCCACGATCCCGGCTTCCGAGCGAGCGAAGACAGTGCATGCCTTAGACCGCTCGGCTACCGTGACCGGCATATCATAACCATATATGTATATATTTGTCGTGTGACGAGACAAATACTAAGTCGCGTAAAATGTCACGTGTTTATGGCTCCGTGACTAATAATAACGGGTTCTGGATTGGATGATTCGATTTATTGACACCTTGTTGTACGATCTCGCTTAATCACAATCAGTTACAACAGCTCACACCCAGTGACTGCCTAAGACTCCCACCATTTTCGTTCCAGTTCTCTTTTTCTTCATTCACAATCTTCCACAACTGCTTCCAGCTTCGGAACCTGACTCTCTTATATCCACTTTGCTCGGACCCCATGGAAAACAGAAAAATCCTGTTTGTCGTGATGTTTTCTAGCAATAGAACTATTTTTCCGTGCGTTTGCTTCTGCGGGAATGTGTTTAGCGACCCGTTGCCTAGCAATGGGCATGGTGCGGACCACATACAAAACAATTTTTGCAGTACTTTTTCTATCGTATTTATGGCGTTGCCTAGAAATGAGTGCGTTTCACAGTATGTATGCTACTGTACAATTAACGCGAACAGATATTCACAGTTTACGCTATGAAAAAGATTTTCCTTTTAAACCGCCACGTCACTTCGCTAAGTTAGAATATGCCTTAGGTATTTCAGTCCTTTCCAAGGGCTTGTCACATGTATGAGTGACTAGACGGCGATTGGATTGGTAATAGGATTTATTGACAACTAACAGATCGTAACTACAATTAACTCTAGCGCTGTTGCTACTTCACA
>NW_019742825.1:0-552 GCF_002891405.2 Cryptotermes secundus | reverse complement strand
GGCGCCACGGTCCCGTACCAGCAAGCGGCTGGAAGACCAGGAGGAGGGACGACGTCAGCAAGTGCAAACAATGCATCAAGAGCTGTTACGTCAAAATAAGGAACCGGTGAAGAAAGAAATGATCAAGGATTGGACCTTTTGGAGAGGACGACCGCCTCCAAAACGGAAAAGAAGACTTCAAGCAGAGGAGGAACCGGTAATGTAGAAGGACCGGCCTCCCCAGAGAGAGTGAATGTGCCATGAGAGAAAGTGATGGATGAATGGGACACGACTGGATCTTCTGGCGAGCTGAAAGGAAACCGCTCGAGACGAGCTTTGTCTTAAGAGGGGAGCAGATGTAACGGACGAAGAATAGTCGCTGCAAGAAGAGTAGCCGAAACAACAGGAGNCAGCCACCGAGGAAAAGGAACGGGGATGCACCGTTAGGCTATTCGGGACGAACAGCCTTAAGGAGGGAGCAGTGTGACATGTTGACCCCTACCTCCCCACCTGCATGTAGCGGTAACATAGCGCTCTCGTACTAGGCGAGTCATCACCCCGCCACCCCCTCCG
>NW_019742824.1:0-1804 GCF_002891405.2 Cryptotermes secundus | reverse complement strand
TTCTGCACTCACACCACTGAGAATTTGGCATTTATTGTAAGTACTGAATACAAGTTATAAAAATTATGATTTCTCCCTTTCCAGCTCCCTGGAACACAGTCCAAATTTCTCAACTACCAAAAGCAATCCAACTTTCAGAAAACTAAAAAAGTGCTCATTACCGTGTCCAAACGATCCACAAGTCTGAGGTCCTATGCAACATTTCATACAATACTCTTTTCATGCTAAGTTGGAATGACACAACAGGACAGTGTATTCCCATTCAGATGGACACAATTACACATGACAAGAAAAGGTTTTCCTCTTTTGGCCAATAAAGGTCACATCCCCACACCAATGCCTTAGTTCCATTACCAAAGGGCCCCCACCTGTGCTCCATCAGGCCTGTCTGTTGTCTCTAGCAGCCTCTGCACAATGAACTCAAAGTACTGCGACAAGCAGTAGGTCTCAGGCTGTGACTGATCCTCACTTCCTTCTGCCTGCTCATAGCTTGCCTCTGCCAGGCCAGTAAATGCCCAGCATACATTTGCTGCTACTCTGGGTTCTGCCTTCAATCCATTGACCAGACTCTCCAGAAGTGGTTTTAGGTAGGTCTCATTTATGGCTGCCTCAGGGATAATCTCACACACACGGCCAAATGTCCATGCTGCTGTATCCCTCACCACAACACTACTATCATACATAGACTCTATCAGTGTTGGCATTGCCTGTTCTACTAGTGGTTTCAAGGTAGTCGGTTCCAATCCACCAAGAACTGAGCCTATAAAGAAGACATATCTATGTTCAGTTAACTTTAAAAACAATATAAATGCCTGTAGTAACAATGGGCTGGGCATGTAAGGTAAGGGGAGAGACAAAGAATGACTATATAATGTTGGTGGCTAAATTTCTCAGAAAACTGCCACATGGAAGAGTGAGAATGAATGGAGAATAACATTTAGCCACTGAGAACTTCCTTAAATAATGTACTTCATTGCTTTGGAAGCCCATATAAATGCCTCAGAAGATCAAGTCAGGCTAGGAGGTAGCTCTTTGGCCTTTCATTGTGTCTCTAGTAAAGCTCATTATTAGTACAGAATGGGTTAAGACAAATATTAAGGGAAGTTCAAAGGATGGGAGGTGGACAGCAATGGCAGACTTTGGTATTCACAGTGCTGAGTTCTGCTATACAAGTTTTTGCTAATTGGTGAAATGATTTCTGTGTTTGAGAACATAACTCAAATTATTCAACAGTTGCATTTTTATAAGAATCTTTTATGTTTTTTAACTCTCACAGGTGGTTTATGTTGTACTTGGTTTACATATTCTATCTTGTGTTGGCGCTGGTGTCTGGAGATAGGGGTCCCAGCTGAGTAGGCTTTTACCTGGGAATCCAGTCTCCAAAACCTTGTGTTTTAAATAAAAACAGGATGTATGTCAAAAAACACAATAACTGATGTAATATACCATCATCACAAACTTTTGGATCTCATGATGATTATCATGTTCACAACAGTCCACAAACAGAATTCTATCCTGAGGCAGCTGTATCCAGTCCTCCCTCTTACACCTTACAGATATATGATCAACTTTAACACTACAATATTAATTCACCTACTGAAGACATCTGTGTACGATGAGCTCAAACTTTCAGAAGCAGGAAAAAGTGGCAAAGAAATTGGCATATGAGAGAGAGAGAATTCTCCTTGGAGAATGACAATTTAGCTTGGGGTAGCAAAATTCACACATTAACCAGGCTACCCATTCCATAACTAGGAACTGGAGGGACAGAAGACTTTCTCTTCTCCACAGCATCCAAAGTGGC
>NW_019742823.1:0-712 GCF_002891405.2 Cryptotermes secundus | reverse complement strand
TGTAGCAACGCAAACCTATCAACCTGGCAAAGCATAGCTGGAAACAAGCAAAGCAAATCTACAAAACTAGCAACGTAAATCTAGCTGGATATCAACGCAAAGCTAGCAAGCTAGCCACGCACATCTAGCAAGCTAACAACGCAAAGCTAGCAAGCAAGAAACGAAAAGGAAGCTAGCAACACAAAGCTAGGAAGCTAGCAACGCAAAGCTAGCAAGCTAGCAACACATAGCTAGTAAGCTAGCCACGCAATTCTAGCAAGCTAGCTACGGAAAGCTAGCAAGCAGGAAACGCAAAGCAAGCAAGAAACGCAAAGCTAGCAAGCTAGAAGAGCAAAGCTAGCAAGCAAGAACCGCAAAGCAAGCAAGCATGCAACGCAAACGCAGAAAGTTAGCGACGCACACCTGACAATTTGAATCTCACAGCTTGCAAGATAGCAACGCAAAGCTTGCAAGCTAGCAACGCAACGTTAGCATGCTAGGTAGAAAGCAAGAAACGCAAAGCAAGCAAACAACACAAAGCTAGCAAGCTAGCAACCCAAAGCTAGCAAGATAGCAACCCAAACTAGAAAGCTAGCAACGCAAACTAGGAAGTTAGCAACTCAAAGCTACCAAGCTAGCAACGGAAGGCTGGAAAGCTAGCAACGCTAACTGGAAAGCTAGCAACGTTCAGCTGGCAAGATAGCAACGCACAGCTAGCAAGATAGCAACGCAA
>NW_019742822.1:0-1043 GCF_002891405.2 Cryptotermes secundus | reverse complement strand
GCTTCCTAGATTTGCGTTGCTAACTTGCTTGTTTTGCGTTGCTATGTTGAAAGATTTTCGTTGCTAGCTTGCTAGATTTGAGTTTCTATCTTTCTAGCTTTGCGTTGCTAGCTTGGTAGCTTTGCGTTGCTAGCTTGGTAGCTTTGCGTTGCTAGCTTGGTAGCTTTGCGTTGCTAGCTTGGTAGCTTTGCGTTGCTAGCTTGGTAGCTTTGCGTTGCTAGCTTGGTAGCTTTGCGTTGCTAGCTTGGTAGCTTTGCGTTGCTAGCTTGGTAGCTTTGCGTTGCTAGCTTGGTAGCTTTGCGTTGCTAGCTTGGTAGCTTTGCGTTGCTAGCTTGGTAGCTTTGCGTTGCTAGCTTGGTAGCTTTGCGTTGCTAGCTTGGTAGCTTTGCGTTGCTAGCTTGGTAGCTTTGCGTTGCTAGCTTGGTAGCTTTGCGTTGCTAGCTTGGTAGCTTTGCGTTGCTAGCTTGGTAGCTTTGCGTTGCTAGCTTGGTAGCTTTGCGTTGCTAGCTTGGTAGCTTTGCGTTGCTAGCTTGGTAGCTTTGCGTTGCTAGCTTGGTAGCTTTGCGTTGCTAGCTTGGTAGCTTTGCGTTGCTAGCTTGCTACATTTGCGTTTGCTAGCTTGCTAGCTTTGCGCTGCTAGCTTGCCTGCTTTGCTATGCTCGCTTGCTTGCTTTGCGGTTTTTGCTTGCTTGCTTTGCCTAGCTAGCTTGCTAATTTTGCTTTTCTAGCTTGCTCTCTCTCCGTTTCTAGCTTGCTAGCTTGCTAGCTTGCTAGCTTGCTAGCTTGCTAGCTTGCTAGCTTGCTAGCTTGCTAGCTTGCTAGCTTGCTAGCTTGCTAGCTTGCTAGCTTGCTAGCTTGCTAGCTTGCTAGCTTGCTAGCTTGCTAGCTTGCTAGCTTGCTAGGTTTTCGTTGCTAGTTTGCTAGCTTTTCGTTATTTGCTTGCTTGCTATCTTTGCGTTGCTAGCTTGCTAGAATTGCGCTGCTAGCTTGCTAGATTTCGTTGTAGATTGCTAGGTTTGCGTTGCTATATTGGTAGCCTTGCT
>NW_019742821.1:0-817 GCF_002891405.2 Cryptotermes secundus | reverse complement strand
ACGCCCGGGGGGAGACATCAGCCGAAAATGGAATGCAGCAAGTGCATAAGGAGCCGAGACGTAGAAGAGCCTCTACGTCCTAGAAGAAAGGAGACCGCACAGAGACAACATGATAACAATGGGTTATTGCGTAGGAAACGCAGAACCAACAGAGCAACGTTTCCACAGCTACAACAGCGGGGTTGAATGCATTCGAGAAGTGAGTCTTGGAATAGCCAGCTAAGGAGGCAGAGTCGTGATCGAGCCATCCTAGAAGAAAGTCCTAGAATAACCGCCAGAGAAGAGAGTCCAGTGTCGGCCAGAATATTGTAAGCAGTGATTGTAACACTGCAAGTGTAAATGTTTGTAAAGTGTGTGTAAACGAGCGAACAGAATAAATTCGCTATATTGGGACAACGGGGGTGAACTTATTAGTAGCGTGACACACAAAACACGCTACAATATAGATTTTGGTGGGAAAGCCAGAAGGAAAGAACCGCTAGGAAGACATAGACATAGTTGGGAGGATAATATTAAGATGAATCTTGGAGAAATATGGTGGGGTGGTAAGAATTGGATTCGTGTGGTGCAGAATAGAGACAGTGGAGGGCTCTTGTGAACACAGTAATGAACCCTGTGGTTCCATAAAATGTCAGGAAGTTCTTGAGGCCCTGATTAACTTGTGGTTTCTCAAGTACTCAGCTTCATGGAGTTATAAGTTTCAGATAATTAATATTAGATAATAGCACTGGTATGTCATAGATGGACTATGTATGAGGTTTGGATTGGTAATTGGATTTTTTAAACTCTTACAGATCCATGAGAAGTAATATAACCG
>NW_019742820.1:0-656 GCF_002891405.2 Cryptotermes secundus | reverse complement strand
AAATTTCTTTGTGTTCTTTCGTCTCTCGGTCGTGTCACCAGACAAGATTGTTTGTCGTTTTAATTACATTTGGTACGTATACCCCTTACAAGAATTTCCTTCTTCCATTTTATGGATNGGCGATGTGGCCTGTTCCAGTTCGCAAATAATTTCTGAAACCGTAGCGCTTGTAAAGTTGACAGGACTCCTTGAGGAGAGGATCGACACATCGCAAGGTCTCTTCTTACACAGGCCAACTCGAACATGCTTTCATAAAACTCCTACAAGTGTGAACAGACGGCACTTTTCATATTTCGATCCGGAGTAACTGTAACCGGATTAGCGAACGCTTCCTCTACCTCTTCGTGAGTTTCCTTTTGTGGGTTCTTTTACGACGCTGTCGGTAGCTAAGAGTCCGTAGCGTAGAATGGTAGGGTAGCCGAATGATGAATTGGAAAGGCTCTGGAAGGCAGCGGCCTCTGCCTGAAGGAACTGAGGATAGCTGATGTCCTGATCGAGATTCGAACCGAGGACCTCCCGCTACGACAGCCCGCTTTCTGTGCAATGTTGACAGAGACCGCAGAGGAGAATGTGACCTAACGAATGAATGAACTTTGTTTCTCTGATAAGCGTTGTTAATCCTTTGGTGATATTGTTCTGTTTGTATCGCGCTGTCT
>NW_019742819.1:0-1016 GCF_002891405.2 Cryptotermes secundus | reverse complement strand
GTTTGAAAACTATTTACTGAAAAATTAATTACCTATGGTAAGGACAGAGAATAATGACCATCAATTACCATTAGCAGACTGCTCTGAGTGAGAATGTTACAAACTAAAATCAACTCCACACATAATTCCAACCTTGCAAGTAACCACTCTAACTGAACAACATATTCTTCATGTATCTAATAGAGTAGGCGTACAGGTTTTAAATTATAATCCCTATTTCATGAAGAAATACAAAAACGTAAAAACTTTTGTAATAATGTGATTTCAAGTAAATTTCTATTATCAAAGATTAAAACATACTGAAACTGTCTTAAATAATTAGGTGGCTGGAATATATGTGATTGAGGTTGTCAACTTACAGTTATACATTACTGATATCAAGAAAAATATAAGTTTGGGAACACCTCTAGTCTGTCTGTGTACCTTCTTAAGTGAAGATTAGTAACACATTAGGATTACAATTCAGACTTCAGATAATGTTCAGCATTGACTTATATATTCATTTTGGGTTCAAAACATTATCACCACCTCCAAGAAGTTGCCTTAAGATCAGTCTTATACAGTTTCATGACCTAATACGAGTATTATTGGCCGAGGCTATGTCTCTTTCGAGTTTTCGTATACCCACAGAAGACTCTTGATCATCTGCATGTGGATTAAACACAGGACTCTTATAACCGCATATGAGATTTGCAACTACCGTCCAGTGTGATTGATAAAAGTTGTTTTTAATTTTTCACCCTTTTTATGTTTCAGTCAAAGTGACCATCTTCAGAAGGATATTATCAACACTCTAGTTCCTGGGGTTTACTCAGCCTCTAACAGAAATGAGTACCAGGAATTGATTAAATAATTTTCCTGGGGAGTGAAGCGCGGCCAGCGCGTAAGGCTGACAACCTTACCGCCATCTTTGAACTGACTGTCAAGGTAATGTGGGACCTTTAACGTCTCACAACCCTCTGGGCCTTCACGGCCTGGTACAGGAATAGCTTTACTTTTTTACTTTTTATGGAAAC
>NW_019742818.1:0-939 GCF_002891405.2 Cryptotermes secundus | reverse complement strand
CAGTGGAAAATGTGTACAGCATCTTAACTTCACAGTCACAAACACGTCCTATTTGTGACTGGAACGCTCTGCCTACCTACGTGCAACATTCCAGCTGGTCTGCGTTATCTGCTGACACAGCTGACTAGAANGGGGGGGGGGGGGGGGGGGGGGGGGGGCATAGCACTGCATTCACAATGATGCCTTGCGAAAATCCATTGTTACTCCGTAACTACTGAAAATCGACCACAAGTTTATAAGGAAATTTTGCAGGAAATAACCCCAGGAATATGTACCATAAGCCGGGGTAAAACTTCGTGTATTATGCTTATTTTCAATCCTTGTTATTATATGGATTAATATTTTGGGGCAATTCAGGAAATGCAAAAATGATCTTTAGGTTGCAGAAGAGAGCTATTAGAACTATGATACAAATCCCCAGAACCATTAGTTGTAAACAATATTTTAAATTGTTACATATATTACCTTTACCATGTCTGTATATATATGACATTCTAGTTTACAAAAAAACCAACTTGAATGTTTTCATAATCAATTCAGGAATACACTCGCACGATACAAGGAGAAAAGAGGACTTGTTCATAGTGCCATGCTATACGAGTCTATACAAAAACAATTTCAATAATACTGGACTCATATGTTAAATCCAGTTGCCACAGTATATTAAAGAGATACCACTACTATAAAAGTTTAAAAAGACTTTGAAAACATTCCTACTTGATCATTGTTTCTATAGTACAGACGAGTTTCTCTTGTTTGGAGGCAAATCCTAGTTCTAATCACTTGTAAACATATATTTCAAGAATAATTAACTTGTAGATTTTAATATTAGTAATGTTATAGGAATGCCTACTCTCCTACTCTGTATTTGTTTCTTATAGGAATGAGATTGAAGATACCAGGGTATTTTGTGCCGGGATAGAAGGATCGGGTCTTGAG
>NW_019742817.1:0-521 GCF_002891405.2 Cryptotermes secundus | reverse complement strand
TAATCAAGGGTTAAGTTTTTATTAATGAAAAGTTTCAGAACCTTTATCATCTCCAGTCTATCATCCGTGTTTCCCGCTATGCAGTCTCATGAAGTCCTGTATGACCCTGAACCTGAGACCTCATCCATTGACACTGCTGAGGAAAGTGAGCATCTGCAATTAACCAAGCACCTGAAGTGCACTTATCCTTTGTGGACACAGTCCACTGATGCCCAACTAAAAATTACAAGCACATACCTGTCAGTACAATGGAACTGTGGAGAGTTACATGCTAATTGATGGCAGTAAGTGTGACATACCAGTGTTTAAGAATTAGTTTTAACATGAAATATTTCTGTTGTTTGAAGCCATTGGAGAAATTGTAATGGGATTTTCCTGCAATTTTAGTGATAACCATGCCAGAAACTAGGAAGCATGTTGTAAGTTTTATGGTGATGATTTTTTTTTAAATTCGCTTGGTGGGGAGTGGAGTCCATCTGGCTCCACTTGGCACGGCGGCCACTGATTGGCCTATTGTAGCC
>NW_019742816.1:0-627 GCF_002891405.2 Cryptotermes secundus | reverse complement strand
CGCAAAACTAGCAAGATAGGAAAGCACAGCTGGCAAGCTAGCAACACAAAACTGGCAAGATAGCAACGCAAACCTGGCGAGCTAGCAATGTAAGGCTAGAATGCTAGCAAACAAATCTAGCAAGGTAGGAAGGCAAAGCTAGAAAGCTAGCACAACAAAGCTAGCAAGTAAGAAACGCAAAACCAGCAAGCTAGCAACGCAAATCTAGGAAGTTAGCAACCAAAAATAGCAAGCTAGAACGCAAAGCTAGCAAGCTAGAAACACGAAGGTACAAAGCTAGGAACGCTAAGCTAGCAAGGTAACAACGCAAATTTGCAAGCTAACAACGCAAAGCTAGCAAGATAGCAACGAAATGCTATCAAGCTAGCAAAGCATATCTAGCAATGTAGCAATCAAGGAACGCAAATCTTGATAGATAGCTACGCAAAGATAGCATGCTTGCAGAGCCAAGCTAGCAATGTAGCAACGCAAACCTATCAAGCTGGAAAAGCAAAGCTAGCAAGGTTGCAACGCAAAACTAGCAAACTAGCCACGCAAATGTAGCAAGCTTGCAAAGCAAAGCTAGCAACCCAAAGCTGGCAAGCTAGCAACGCATATCTAACAAGCTAGCAACGGAAAGCTAGCAAA
>NW_019742815.1:0-201 GCF_002891405.2 Cryptotermes secundus | reverse complement strand
TGGAACAATTCTTGGTCAAAATATAATAAATTACGTAGACATTTTTCAAATCAAATTTATATTAGTTTAATTTATCTTAACATCAATCGAAATTGACTTAAACTTCCCTAATATAATGTGGAAATCGTCAATAATTTGGAAAGAAAGTCTTTTAATAAGATGAAATCTTTAACATATTGCGTGCATTTCCTTATATTAAAT
>NW_019742814.1:0-1956 GCF_002891405.2 Cryptotermes secundus | reverse complement strand
ATTTTCAACAGTTATGGAGTAACAATGGATTTTCGAAACGCATCATTGTGAATGTGGCGCTAGCCCCCCACCCTGACTGGGCGACCATGCGTTCCAGTCACCTGTGTCAGCAGATAATGCAGACCGGCTGGAATGTTGCACGTAGGTAGGCAGGCAGAGCATTACAGTCGTAAATAAGATGTTGTGTTTGTGACTGTGAAGTTAAGATGCTGTACACATTTTCCACTGAGGAATACGCTGATATGGTGTTTGTTTTGGGTGTATGTGATGGAAATGCGAGAGCCGCTACTGCTGAATATCACCGGCATTATCCTGATCGCAGGATTCCGAATCCTAAATCCATTAGCAGTACATTCAACACCATAAGACAAACTGGTTCTCTCCCAGCATTCGTATACAATACGAACGAAATCCTCGACATGAATTGTGTGAAGAAGAAAACATTATCGATGCTGTAGAGCGCAGTCCGCATGCCAGTACAAGACGTCTAGCTTGGCGGTTCGGTGTTTCTCAGTCCATGGCCTGGAGGACTTCATGAGAACGGGCTGCACCCTTATCATTTGCAGCAAGTACGACGCCTACAACCAGGAGACCGTGCTCTTCATCTGCAGTTCTGCAATTGGCTAAATGGAAATTGGCAGTTGTACTGCTTGATAATGTTCTGCGATGAGGCACAGTTTACATGGGACGGTCAACAATAGTCACAACTTACATGTCTGCGCAGACAATAATCCCCGTGCCACGACAGAATTGAATTTTCAACACCGATTCAGTGTCAATGTCTGGTGTGGTGTTCTGTATGATCAGCTAATCGGGCCGTTCATTTTATTGCATTTTGGGCTGGATGAAGGACATTGTGTACCAGGTAAAGGTACAAACACGTGAAGCAGTGCTTGAACATATTCTGGACGCGGCGATGACAATAAGGAACAAACGTATGGAACTGCAAAATGCTGTGAGCGTGGTTCATACGCGTGCGCTGCGTTATGTTGACGTGCAGGTAGAAATTTTTGAAAATCTTATGTAAATCCAGTCGTCTTCTAAAGCACTACAGTTTAAAGGAAACAGATTGATAGAAGGGTGTGATATGCGTCCACTGGTATGTTTACAGAATGGGATGCTGAAAATAATCTAATTTTGTAACAAAAATTGATGAAAAATGTTGCACAATGCAAAATTAAGAAACTGAAAAAAAAAATTGGTCTTAGAATGCTTCTTTCCTAAAATGTTAACGATTTAAAAAGTGTTTGTATTGTATTTCTAATTTGTTTTGACTGAAATTTGAAGAAAAAAAGATTTTTCGCCAGTTTTCAAATTACTGTATCTCTTTAATTATGAGTTGGATACCATTAGTATATTAACATTTTTTGTTCCAAATTACCTCAGGAATGTCCTCCCTAAGGGGGGGTAAAACTTCGTGAATCACTCTGTATATACATGTCTTGGGCATAGTTTTCTGTCGTTCAATATAACAGTTCTCACAGTGGCCCCAGAAGCACGTCTGTGCCTTTATTGTTTAATAATAAAGTTTTGTTAATTACCAAAGCTGAAACAAAAATATTATGTTATACCATATTTTTTAAAATTGACCCCTCTCTCAAAACTTGCCTGATTTCTGACTGTAGGATATGAAGTTCAGTATGTTAATACCAAAATATTCTGTTGGACAGTTCCACTCATGTCTGATTGCCGCAACTTATTGGCAGGGGACGCGGTAGCATAGTGGTTAAGGCACTATGCTACAAGCTAGAAGGTTGCGGGTTCAAGTCCCGATGAGGTCATTGGATTTTTTTCAATTGACCAATAATTTTCCAGGGGAGTAAAGCGCGGCCGGCGCGTAAGGCTGACAACCTTACTGCCACCTTTGAGCTGACTGTCAAGGTAATTTGGGACCCTCAATGTCTTGCAACACTATGGGCCTTCACGGCCTGCTACAGGGATAGCTTTACTTTTTTT
>NW_019742813.1:0-1052 GCF_002891405.2 Cryptotermes secundus | reverse complement strand
ACATGCATTCGAATCCAGAAGGGTGTAAGTGGTAGAGTGAGAATCGCTGGAAATCTCCTGTTCAAAACGAACATCTGTGTGTGGTCGAGAGGGCATCACTTGTATCAAATTATGTATTTTATGGTTACTTTGTGGCCCGTTTTATTCTCATTGTTCTGAAGTCTTAGAACTGTACCATCTCGGCCACAGCTTCTGTCTGAATTCGTGCATAATAAGTCTCTAATTATACATTAAAGCCGTAATGATACTATGTGATATTACGTCACAAGGTGCACCGATAGAGCGTTGCACGTTCCGATAGTATGTAATAAACATTCTGTCAGCAGGTGGATTTTCAAACAACAGTAATTCTGTAGTCATGGCCGCGCCATTGCTCAGGCTGTTAGTCGCTGGCTTCCTACCGCGGCGGCCCGGGTTCAAATCCGGGTCTGGTCAAGTTGGATTTGTGGTGGACAAAGTGACGCTGGGGCAGGCTTTCTCCGAGTACTTCAGTTTCCCCTGCCAATCTTAATTCCAGCAAATTTTCCATCATCATAATCACCCGGGGCAGGTACAATAGGACAATCAGTGGCCGCCGTGCCGAGTGGACCCAACTGGACTCCACCCTCCACTATGCGAATTAAAAAAAAACTCTGTAGTCATCAGTTGTACACGACAAATGATGGCTTTTTTTAATGCTAGTGGGATGGGATTAAGACCCTTGTACTGCGGCCATTTCTGGCCTATTGTACCAGCCCCAAATGATAGGTGAGGATGATTGTGGAGCAATTGGTGGAATGAAGATTGGCAGGGGAAACCGAAGTACTCGGAGAAAACCTGCCACAGCTCCACTTTGNTCCACCACAAATCCCACTTGACCAGACCCGGGATCGAACCCGGGCCGCCGCGGTGGGAAGCCATCGACTAACCGCTTGAGCTATGGCGCGGCCACAAAAATGATGGCTTGGAAGAGTTTCTCGAAACCGTCATTCCATATCATTAATTGGACTGTGACTAACGAAGCCGAGGCCCCGATTATTCTGTACCAAGTCTATGAACAAAGGTCTCCACGT
>NW_019742812.1:305-422 GCF_002891405.2 Cryptotermes secundus | reverse complement strand
TCTTCTTAGTTGAAATTGCAATCGTTTCATTCTCACTGCTGAATACCGTCGTTTTATTTTGCTCACAGATTTGTGCGTATGGCACTTACAACGCTCTTATTTTCAGAAGTTACAGGA
>NW_019742812.1:0-212 GCF_002891405.2 Cryptotermes secundus | reverse complement strand
ATACAATGTCTTATCTTAAACACGTGAACAACCGAGTTTCTTGCTTATAAAATCATTCTACATATGACAGGAACCGAGTACAATGCGTCTTCTTAGTTGAAAATGCAATCGTTTCATTCTCACTGCTGAATAACATCGTTTTTTTGTTTTGCTCACAGATTTGTGCGTATTGGATTTAGAACGCTCTTATTTTCAGAACATGAGTTTCAGGA
>NW_019742811.1:589-1198 GCF_002891405.2 Cryptotermes secundus | reverse complement strand
AAACCAGGTTTTGAAAAATTTCAAAGTAATATATGGAATTTTTGAGAATTAATTATTCCTGATTTCAAGTAATTATAAAGAATTTCTACAAATTTTAAACGATTCCACTTTAATTTTTGGAAAACTATTGATTTTTGAACAATATTTATTAATTAATCTATTTTAATCAAATTTCGAAGGATTTTATGATTCTTTAAGGAATAGTAAACTAATTTAACCATCTCAAACCAAATTCATATAATTTTAACCAATAACTCTTTCTCGATTTCAACTTAATATAAATTATATTAATTATGTTGTGCAAGATTTCAAATAATTTTGAAATTCTATCAGACTGGTTGACGATATAAATTATATTTCCGATATTCTAAAGAAAATTCGATCCATCATCAGGTAATTTAAAGAATTTTAATGGTATCTTGAACGTATTGAATGAAATATATATTATTTTAACCTAAAATTCATTGAAATGTTTACTTTAAAAAAAAGAATTTGAATAAAATTATAAAAGATTTCACTCTAATTTAAGGAATTCCTTCCAATATCTGATTATTACTGTATTATGTAACGAATTTAAAAAATGTTTTGAAAATATATGTTAATTAATAT
>NW_019742811.1:0-480 GCF_002891405.2 Cryptotermes secundus | reverse complement strand
CCGAGCGGAGCCGAAGATAGCCGAGCCCCGTAACCTGGCAACTACGCAATGCTAATCAACAGCGGTGACGTCACGCTAGCAACGGCGTCCTATGCTATCCGCCACGTCACACTAGCAACAGCGCAAGGCTATATAAGCGGACCCACAGCAGTGTGATGAGGAGTTGAAACATAGTAGCCTGCGAGTGTGCTTTCCAGACATAGAGATTGCTGTAGTAGAGTTATACTCGCAGTGTGTATTTCAGGGAGACTTGTATAGCTCCCGCATTATCAGTACGTGAAGACAGTTGAAGATTGTGTTAAGAGATTTTGTTGTAGGGTTTGTAAAGTGTGCAACCCGTAATATTGTGATCATTAATTATAGCCGATAGTTGTAGATTGTTCAATAAACCAGTTAACGATCTCTACGGCGTTTTCTGTAACGTAAACACGTTACAATATATTTAAATATATGAAAGAAATGAACCTACTTTTTTACGAT
>NW_019742810.1:0-400 GCF_002891405.2 Cryptotermes secundus | reverse complement strand
CAGTTTTACAACATTTGTCCACGAAGACAAATTAGCTAATGTAATTGTGAAACTTACTTACTGATTTACTCACTCATGGAGCTGAGCCCTTCTGGAGGAGACGCCAATTCTGCAGCTACTCAAGAATTTCCGAGCATTTTATGGAACCCGAAGGTTCATTACCGTGTTCACATGATCCCTCCACTGGTCCATATCCTGAGCCAGATCAATCCAATCCATACCATCCCATACTATCTCTCTAAGATCCATTTTAATATTGTCCACCCACCTACACCTTGGTCTTCCCAGTGGTCTTTCCTTTCCCACAAACATCCTATACGCATTCCTGGTCTCTCCAATTCGTGCTACATGCCCTCCCACCTCATCCTCCTTGACTTGATCGTTTTAATTATATTTGGAG
>NW_019742809.1:0-988 GCF_002891405.2 Cryptotermes secundus | reverse complement strand
GCAAATCTAGCAAGCTAGCAACGAAAAGCTGGAAAGCTAGCAACGAAAAGCTTGGAAGCTAGCGACGCATAGCTGGAAAGATAAAATCGAAAAGTTGCCAATCTAGAAACGCAAAGCATTCAAGCTAGCAACGCAAAGCTGGCAAGCTAGCAACGCAAAGCTGGCAATCAAGTAACGCAAACTAGCAAGATAGCAACGCATATCTAACAAGCTAGCAAGCTGGCAACTAAAAGCTAGAGAGCTAGCATCTCAATTCTAGCAAAGGAAATACCGAAAGATAGCAAGTTATCAACGCAAACANCAATGCAAAGCTAGCAAGATAGCTAAGCAAATCTAGCAAGATAGCAAGCAAACAATTCAAAGCTATTAAAGCAAAGCAGGGGATTTAGCAGCGTAAAGCTACCAAGCTAGCAACGCAAAGCTAGCAAGCTAGCAACGCAAAGCTAGCAAGCTAGCAACACTAAAGTAGCAAGCTAGCAAAGCAAAGCTAGCAAGCTACCAACGCAAAGCTAGCAAACAAGCAACGAAAAGCTGACAAGCTAGCAACGCAAAGCTGGTTAGTTAGCAACGCAGGGCGGCCAAGCTAGAAACGGACGGCTGTCAAGATAGCTACGCAAATTTGGGATGCTAGCAACGCAAAGCTAGCATGCTAGCAAAGGAAAGCTAGGAAGATAGCAACGCAAAGCTAGCATGCTAGCAAAACAAAGCTAGCAAGCTAGCAAAGCAAAGTTTGCAAGCTAGCAACGCAGAGCTAGGGAGCTAGCAACGCAAAGCTAGCAAACTAGCAACGCAAAGGTAGCAAGGCAAAAATAGCTAGCTAGCAACGAAAACTAGCAAGTTAGAATGCAAACTTGCAAGACAAAAAAGGCAAAGCTAGCAAGATAACAACTCAAAACTAACAAGGTAGCAACGCAAAGCTAGCGAGATAGCCACGAAAAGATATCTAGCTAGGAACGGCAAACTAGCAAGCTAGCAACGCATAGCTGGC
>NW_019742808.1:0-439 GCF_002891405.2 Cryptotermes secundus | reverse complement strand
CCTCTGATCCTCAAAATATCCAATCTTCTGCTTCTGATTTTGTTACGCATAATTAGGAATCTGTACAGCAGAAGACCTTCAACCTGCCTTCATGCAAATGATTCTCCATAACACACTCAAAGTGCAAGGAACTGATTATCCGGACTATGCGAGGTATTGCTGTACTACATTTCCTTACTATACATGTGCACTAGGCCTGAGCAACACACAGTAAATCAGATAGTATAAAATATGTACCTTGTTAAGACACATCATCTTTCGATATCAAGATTACAATTCTCTGGAATGTAATGTGATGTAGTTTGGTAGATATTTACTGTATTCTTGATACTCCGATCTCACTTGTTCTTTTGTTAAAATTCAACATATGGATCCACTTTAAAACACTGATATCGGCTATTACTCTAGAGAATTTTAATAAGTTTGTTTTTGGCATTTC
>NW_019742807.1:0-4605 GCF_002891405.2 Cryptotermes secundus | reverse complement strand
GTGAGTGGTCAGCTTCATGTCTCGGCTGCTTTGCCACAAAGGAAACAGACCACTCTATCTATTGGATAGGAGGTTAAATGGGTCCCAGATGCAATCTGATCGCTGTGGAGAAATTGTTAATATACTGCCTCTGCCTGGAATGGAATTCCCGGTTTTATCCAGCATGCAGCCTTGTCATAACATTAATCAGCTCAGACATATCTGTGTTCACAGGGTACGGTCCTACGAAACATGGACAGATACGTGACAAACCACAGGGTGTCATAACTACGGACCGGATTTTAATGCAAATGCACATTTCTTTTTTGCAACCAGAAAGTATGCTCGTTTGGATGTATGCATCAATTACTTCATTTCTTAAATTTTGGACATGATTTGATGGTGCATATAAATGCATATTTTGCCTGTTTTATGAATAAGCATCATATTTTCAAAGATCTCTATTTATACTGCATATTTCCCCTTTAAAATGTTTTAATATATTTTAATTTTATGTTTTCAATTATGGTCATGCGTATACAATTTTTCTTTTCCGTATTAGAATACATTGCATATTTGACTCAGCATTTTGTCATGATTCATGTTTCAGATGCAATACCCAGGACGGGACTTCCTCGATCCCTGTACTCGTAACTTGCCTCATCTGCGTACCATCAAAGTGGCTGCGAAGAGATAGTCGGAAGCGTTCATATGTAGCCACTATCAATGTAATACGATTCAACCTCGATTCCTGTACACGTAACTTGCCTCATCCGCGTACCATCAAAGTGGCCGCGAAGAGATTAGTCGGAAGGGTTCACATGTAGCCGCTATCAACGTAATACTATTCAACCGATAAGGGACTTCACTTATTTATTTCCGAAGTCTCAATGAGGTTCGTTACGCTTCTTCATTTGAAGCTGAGGGCCATTCACATTAGTGGTGACTAGTCTGTAGTTAAGTTTGTTTAGCGTTCCGTAGTCATGCCGAAAGTGAAAGAAGTCAGAAAACTAAATTACAGCTGTATCAGCAGGAGTTATAAGGAGAGTTGATAAGTACAGATAATGAAATTCTTTATTGCCGAGCGTGTGAGAAAACGGTTGTGAAAAACGCTTTCAAGTGCTTCAGCATTTGAACACTAATACATACAAAGAGAATATTAAAATTCAATCCACGAAAAGTGCTCCTGTTCAAAAATTGCTTAGTGAATTTTCTAATAATAGTTTTTCACAGTTTTCCTTTGATTTATGCCAAGCCTTTTTAGCGGCAGATATTCCGCTGTGGAAACTAACCAATCCTACTTCATTGAGAAGTATACAAAGTGCAAAGTGCCGGATGAATCTACTGTGCGCAAAAATTACGTGAAGCAGTGTTATGATCTTACAATTGAAAGCATTAGAGATAAGATTCAAGATAATTTTGTGTGGGTATCAATCAACGAAACACAAGATTGTGAGGGACGGTTTATTGCAAATTGTATAGTTGGACACCCTTAATAAGAATGAACAATCTACCCCATATCTTCTTGCGGTAGAGCAATTTGAAACCACAAATAGCTCCGCAGTTTCCGAATTTTTTATCAAATCCATGAATTTACTATGGCCGAATGGCATTCAGGATGAGCGCGTACTGCTCTTTGTGACTGATGCCGCAAGTTATACGATGAAAAAGCCGGTACTGCTCTTAAAGTTATATTTCCAAATATGACACATTTGACTTGCCTTGCCCATGGGTTGCACCATGTTGCAGAAACAATTCGTGCAAATTTTCTGCTTGTTGAAAAGTTGGTGTCTTCTGTGAAGAAGGTATTTGTTAAAGTGCCATACAGAAAAGAAGCCTATAAAGCAATAGCACCGAGTGTTCCACTTCCGCCTGAACCAATTTTAAAGCGCTCTGGCACGTGGCTGCGTGCAGCGAGTTATTATACCAAACATTTAGAAACAGTTAGGGATGTCGTGAATACATTCGATCCCAAAACTGCAGCGTCAATTCAAATTGCCCAAGATGTACTAAAAAGCGCAAAACTAGAAACTAATCTTTCCTATAAATCTGCTCACTTCTCTCATCTTCCATCCGCCATTTCTTCACTGTAGGTAAGCAATAGCAATACTACTTTGTATCAGTCGTTAAGTGTGTTCAAAACCACTGTTTCCAAATTGAATTCGGTTCCTGGAAGAGTAGGTGAAGTAGTAAAGGAAAAAGTACACAGCATTCTTTAAAAAACTCCAGGATATGAACAAATTTTGTGAAATTTAAGAAATTTTATCTGGTAAACGTACTGAACTACCAAGTAAAATATCACTAACAGTGGAGCAAATAGTGGCTTTTATACAAATAGTGGCTTTTGTACTTGCACCTTACGTTCCTGTGCGGTGGAAAGAAGTTTTTCCCACTATAAGGACATCTTACGAGACAATAGGAGGCAACTAACTATGGAAAACCTACAACATTTAGTAATTGTGAACTGCAACAGAAGAGAAGTTGAAAGTTCGGAGAGGTAAATGTGAGTACCAATGGTTTTTTAAATTTGTAATGAAATATGTTGGCTTTGTTGCATGATTTGTATTTAAGTATAGCTTTTTATTGCAAATGAACCATTCAGTGATTACATAAAATGAACTTAAATATTCATTTGTTGGTCTTAAAATAATGTAAAATCAATTTTAATATGTGATATCAATTTTTATGTGCATATTTTGGAAGTTTTTCATGCATAAATGCATACATATTTAAGGGATTATAAGGGCATAAAAATCCGGTCCCTAGTATAACCTAATAGACAGTGATAGGAACCTAAACCATCCTGAATATTCCAGTGTCTCATATAACATTCCTACAAGGTCATAGGTACTATTATTAAGGGCCAGACTCAATGATTTCTGAAATGACTTTTGATTTTTGTGGAACTCAGTAGGGAGGTTATGCTGACTTGCTGTGAATCCTAAATCACTGAAAGAATTTTTAGCATTGAGGCCATGAACCAAGAGATTGACTGCAGAGTTTAAGATGTCTTCATGGAATTGGTTTAATTTTACATCCAAGGAAATCTGATTCTGCACTAAAAAAAATCATAGTCACTTGGAATGAAATACAGCCAAAGGAGAGGTTGGAAGCACGCCCGACATGACTGCGTACGTAACCCAGCGCGACAGAGGAGAGGTCACTTCAGAGATCCACTCTGAACTCCAGAGAAATCTGGGAAGTGATTAAAATACAAGAATCTACTTGTAAAATTTGTGACAGTCATAATAAGGTTAAGAATTCCTTGATAGCTTAACCTGAAGGCTCGACACCACCAAGACCGAAGCCTACCATTATGCACGAATTCGATCCACTTCATTCTTTCTCCTGTTCAAACAAATTATTTCCTTACCCTACACCCTTCACCTTCTTTGTCTTTCAAATAGACTTCTTTCAAGATGGTTCTCGCATCAAGATTCTGTATGAATTTTTTGTATCCGCTTGCGATTTCCATGTAATCCATACTAATACTACTACCAACAGCAACAATAATAATAATAATAATTCAATTTGATTCAATTCTTGTTTATAAACGTTCAAATTTAAGAGTCCAGAGGCCACTTACAAAATTGGCATGAGCGTGTAAAAGCAACAAAAGCTTACAGAAATATAAAATAAGGCAGTTTATGAAATAATGATAACAGGGCACGCGGTAGTGCAGTTGATCGAGGAACTATGCTACAAGCCGGAAGGTAATGGGTTCGAGTCCCAATGAGGTGATATTTTCAATTGACCTAATCCTTCCAGCCGCACTATGGTCCTGGGGTCGACTCAGCCTCTAACATAATTGAGTACCAGGAATCTTCAGGGGGGTGGGGGGGAAGGGCGGCCAGTGCGTAAGGCTGACAACCTTAACGCCATCTGTGAACAGACTGTCTTGAAAAAATGTTTTGACGCCTAATAACCCTATGAGCCCTCACTGTTAAAGAGATAGCTTTACCTCCTACCTTATTTAAAAATAACAATAATATAAATTCCATGAAAGATCCAAGTTATAATTACAGGTGAGAAGAGCAAAATAAGTACATTTGCAATGGTTACGCAATTATGCGGCAAAAAACGATAATATTCGTATACGTATACATGTAATAACAGCAATAATATTTATACCATATTATAAAAACGACTGGACCGCCTCTGTGGTCTAGTGGTCAGCGTTCCTGGCTACAGATCCAGAGGTCCAGGGTTCGATTCCCGGCGCTACCAGATTTTTTTCTGAGAAGTAGTGGTTTTGAACAGGGTCCACTCAGCCTCATGACGATAATTGAGGAGGCACTAAACTTTGCCGACAAGCAACGGTCGCTTGGTCGGTATAGTTCGCTTGCGGACTAAAGCCATGGAGTTCGCATTTTTTTGTTTGTTTTATAAAAACGATTGAGAACGTTCCTGGCACCAAATATGTCAACAACATTAGCAGCCGCTGCGCATCTAGCAGAGGAACAATTTTTGCATGAAGAGCAAACATTGAACAGTGCAAAGTCTCTGATATACCGGAGATCAACAATTTCCAAAATAGAGAACTCAAGTGTAATTCAAGAGGAGGTGCAGCATGCACCGAATATTACATTCTGGGTAACCATCAATTTTCTTTGAAGAGACAGTGAG
>NW_019742806.1:0-466 GCF_002891405.2 Cryptotermes secundus | reverse complement strand
ATCTCAATGAATTTTCGACATGGGGCAAAATTAGAGATGGTGTCCTGGAAGGTTCAATTCTGGGTCCATTGTTATTTCTCATTTATATAAACGATTTACCCAAAACTATAAATCATAAAACTGTACCTATATCATTTGCAGATGACACTAGTTTGTTAGTTAAAAGTTCAAACTATGATGATCTCTGTGTAAATATAAATAATGCTTTTCATACTATAAATGGATGGTTCAAAGTAAACAAAATTTCTATAAATTTTAACAAAACCCACTACATTCAGTTTACAGCTAGAAATAAAAATCCTAAATCTCAAATAAAAATTGTATATGATAAAAAACAAATTACATCTATATCCAATATTAAATTTCTTGGAATACTCATTGATGACACAGTGAGCTGGAAATATCACATTGAGTATATTATTTCTAAACTAAGTGCAGTCTGCTACATAATAAGATCGCTTAAACC
>NW_019742805.1:0-1619 GCF_002891405.2 Cryptotermes secundus | reverse complement strand
GTATTTACATTATCTTGTATTGGCGCTTGCGGGTATTCTTTATATAATGGCTAGATTCTGTGCCTTGTGTGGATGTTCATTCCATCAATTTCTCCACAAATAAGAATGTAAAAAATTGTAACTATTGTAATTTTAATCTACTTATATATCAAATTGTTAATATTCAGAATTAACTTGACTTGTCATATATCATGTACAATGATCTACAGTGACGAAATAAATCAATCACTCATACTGAACAGATTTTGTAGCGAGCAGCAGAGAGAAGTGGACATATGGGTAGAATTTGAGTAACAGGAGGCAAAATTTGAAAATAAAGGTGATGAACAGATGTCGTCGTCATCATCATCATCATCATCATCATCATCATCATCATCATCATCATCACTGGCAAGAGCCATAGACTTCCTTAAAGATTCTGCCAGATTTGATCTGGTTTCACTTCTTTTGGTTTCGTAGCAGTAATTTTTGTACAGACCAGGGTTGTCAGCCTTGCATCTAACCACCCATCCAGGAGGTCAAGGTTTCAGGGACAGTTCCCTTTTTATTGCTTTCCACAACTCGGCAGGGCTAAGGTGGAAGCATTCTCACCTGCCTCCACATGGGGATATAAACAGAGATAGAAGCCAAATTTATTATTTAGAAATATCTCAATTTGGTAACACTCAAAATATGGTTGGTATGTGTCATTAAAATGGTCAGTTATGTGCTGTGCAGCTGGGGCTTGCCCAGTCTATCAAATGAGTATAGAAGGCTTTCTCACAGTGGATAGAGTGAAGCTGACAACTTACTATGTAAAGCCAAAGTTAATAATATGTGGAGCTTACCTCCATGCCTCTGTGTGCCTTCATAGAATTATGTTTAGGGACAGACATAACTTCTTTTAAATTTGTCTAATGGACCACATTTTGAATATGTCACAAATATATGGAGAAGTTGCCATTGTAGTTTTTTGTAGAGTAATTTTAGCATTGTAACGATGTGTTAACAGCTTTATTTGTTTGTTTGTTTATATCAGTCGTGCAAAGATAGTGCTGAGGAGAACAAAATGGCAAGAGGAAATTCTTCAAAAGACTGATGGCCAGCTGAATACCTTGGAGCGGCTCGTGACCAGCATGCAATTTTCACAGATTCTATGCAGTTAAGGTTTTGTCGTTTCAATAAAAGGAACGGATGTACATAGGTTACATGCAGGGAAGGGTCTGCATTTTATTTTGGAGTTGTATATATTGTGTTATTTTTCATCGCTGTATCATCTTTAACTAAGTTTGGTCTAGAGAGAAACCATATTTTCTCTCCACATCATCCCCATTATTTTAGTATGTGATGTGGAGGTGATTGGGACAC
This sequence comes from Cryptotermes secundus, assembly GCF_002891405.2. Classification (NCBI taxonomy): domain Eukaryota; kingdom Metazoa; phylum Arthropoda; class Insecta; order Blattodea; family Kalotermitidae; genus Cryptotermes; species Cryptotermes secundus. The sequence goes on along the minus strand of NW_019742805.1, from coordinate 272 downwards.
AGTAGCACGGTTGAGGCACCGTGCTACAAGCTGGAAAGTCATGGGATTTATCCCGATGAGGTCATAGGATTTTTTAATTGACCTAATCCTTCCAGCTGCATTATGGCTTTGGTGTTGACCCAGCCCTTTAACCGAAATGAGTACCAGGAATCTTCCTGGGAGTAAAGAGTGGCCAGCGCATACGGCTGACAATCTTTCTGCCATCTGTGAGGTGATTGTCTATAAGGCATGGGAGCCTTGATGTCTCAGAACCCTTTGGGCCTTCGTGGCCT
>NW_019742804.1:0-411 GCF_002891405.2 Cryptotermes secundus | reverse complement strand
AACGGCACGAATTCGTTCGGCAGAAACGAATTGTGGTTGAAAAGTTCCCTGTTCGACGTGAACCAAGGCATCTACCAAAATTTCGAAACCCATGTTGGCATTCTGTTAGCCCCCTCTCAACCATCTTAATTTGAATGTTATCTGTTGTTACTTGTTCTATCTCTGCCTGCAGCAGATTGCTAGCATTAACCACTTGTTCGTTCATTCGCAAAATGGTATCTTTCAAAAGTTTTTCGTTTTTGTCTACACTTTGAACTGTCAAATCTATTGATTGAATAGCAGATTTTATTATTGTCATCTGCTCTGAAGAAATGTGAAGGAAGTCTTTCTGCTCCTTTTCTAACTGACCTATATGCCTGTTGTATACTCTGGCATCGGATTGGGTTAATGTCCCAAATAAAATCTTAGATA
>NW_019742803.1:808-987 GCF_002891405.2 Cryptotermes secundus | reverse complement strand
TACAAGAGGAAAATAAGTGGGCCAAGAATTGAACCTTGGGGTACATCAAATTTTACTTCTGCCCAACTAGACGAGCTATTAATAACTGATAAGGCCAAGGGTTACTCTTTGAGATCTTTGATCATCTTAGAGTCTGAACGTTTACTCTTTGCTGATGGTAGTTGTGTTGTTATTTCACA
>NW_019742803.1:0-459 GCF_002891405.2 Cryptotermes secundus | reverse complement strand
TGATGAAATGTAGCAGTAATGCTATGAACTTGGCTGGATATTCTGGATCTGTGTTGCTTTGGCAGCCTGTGAAAGATTATGTACTTAGGACAGTTTTGATGTTCATTTACAAATTACAGTCCATACTTTGAGTTTTTTTATTGATAGTGGAGTGGGACTAAGTCCCTTGTACTGCAGCCACTTCTGCCCTATTGAACCAGCCCCAAGATGATGGGTGAGAGTGATTGTGGAGCAATTGGTGGAATGAAGATTGGCAAGGGAAACCGAAGTGCTTGGAGAAAACCTGCCCCAACGCCAGTTTGTCCACCACAAATCCCACCCTCGAACCCAGGCAGGAAGCCAGCGACTAACTGCTTGAGCTATGACGCGGCCTATAGAGTTACTTCAGATTGTGTGATTACTTTGGTATGCTTTAATCTTAGTTATTGTTATCTAGTTCGATGCAGTAATGTTTACTGG
>NW_019742802.1:0-354 GCF_002891405.2 Cryptotermes secundus | reverse complement strand
TATATTTGGCCTTTCTTGATTGCAGTAGCAATATTGTATCCTTCCTAGGGAAGAAGGAAGCCCTTGGTCAGTTGTAGGCCAGTATGAAAAGCTGTAAAATTATACAAGCAACAGAATCAGAAGGTGTACAGTCTACTGCAAATCATTGTAAAGCACCACTGATATATCACTGAAACATTTGTAATGCATTATAAAAGTAACTTAGTTCATCCTGGTCTGTCGCACTAGTAAACGTATATAAGGTTTTTAACCACTGTCCAGTGTGATTGATAAAAGTCGTTTTTAATTTTTCATCCTTTACATGATTTGGTCAAAATGACCATCTTCAGAAGGATATTATCAACACATATGGAA
>NW_019742801.1:1512-1665 GCF_002891405.2 Cryptotermes secundus | reverse complement strand
TTCGTGTTAGCTGGCGGTCTAATGTAGTGTTGTCACGATGTTTTTTAAACAGGAAAAATGGAATTTGATAAATATTGAATGTGCCAGAGGCCGTACAGCACGACAGTGTCATCAAGGTCTTCGAGAGGCTTGCGGGGAATCTGCATTGCCTTA
>NW_019742801.1:0-1418 GCF_002891405.2 Cryptotermes secundus | reverse complement strand
AGTGAAGAAGAAGTGTATGCTCTTTCCACATTATTGGAGAGTGATCGATGCCATACGATTCATGAGCTGGCCCGAGAGACAGGATTAGCGCATACGACTGTGCTTCACATTCTGAAGGAATGCCTGGGCATGAGAAAAATTGCTTCACGATGGGTTCCGCATGATTTTATGCAAATGCACAAATGGCTACAATACGACACTGCTTGTAACCACTTGGAGCACTATGAGCACAAAGGAGAGGTTTTCTTACGCCATATCATTATGCTGGATGAGACATTGGCCAAATCATATGAGCCACAAATGAATCACCAATCAAACGAATGGCGTCATTATGGGTCACCACAAAAATCAAAAGTTTATCAGAACCCCAGCAATGTGAAAGTTATGGTGATCCTCATGTATGACTGTGCTGGTGTTATCCTAAAGCATACCATTCCCCGACAGCAGAACATCACTGTGCAGTATTACTGTTCATTTTTGGAACACAGCCTCTGACCAGCTTCGAGAAAGAAGTGACACTTTCTGCAGAACCCACTCATCATTTTGCAGGCCAATGCTCGGCTGCATACAGCGGAAGCAGTGGCTGATTTGTTCAATCGATGGGGCTGGGAAGTGCTGTATCATCCACCATACTCCCCGGAATTAAGCCCTTGTGACTTCAACTTGATTCCTAAGACGAAGGAACCACTTCGTGGCATTCGCTTCAGAACTGTTCCAGAGATTCTTCAGGCAGTAGACCAGTCCATTCGAATTCTCAACACAACAGGCACTGCTAAAGGTATCCTACGACTTCCACATCGCTGGCAACGGGTTGTACACAATGCTGGTGACTACATTGAAGGACAGTAAAACTTCGAAACATGCATCTATTTAGTATCAGTTGTAAATAAATAGTTGCCACTATTAAAGTTCCGACCCTTGTATTTGTCGACTGATATTTCCTAAGTAAGTGAAGTCACGTTGGTCTTGCTGAGCTGTGATGCAGTGGAGTAAGCTCATGGAAACTGAACAGTGCAGATCATGTATTCACATAAGAGACATGGTTTATCCTGCTGCCTGTACCCAATATGTTAGATACTCTTAAGGCTTCATGAAAGAATTCGGCCTTCTTTGCATACATTAGGTCTTATGTGTATGTTCCTTAGCTAATTTCTGAAGGAACTGTTGTACATGAAAGTAATACATGCAACTAAGAATACATTTAATACAGTGTAATTTAATAAAACCATACCCTGCTCCATACAAACAGTAGCATGAACCAGAACTCAGGCCAGGTTCTCCCAGGAAGAACAGTAGAACAAGAAAACCTGTGAAGTGGACAGACAGTGTGTGTTCGGTGCTGCATAGTCACATAAAACATTCAGTAACTACAGCTTTAACAAAATAACTACAATGTTAAACAGTAAATAAGAAATGCC
>NW_019742800.1:0-7364 GCF_002891405.2 Cryptotermes secundus | reverse complement strand
TGCTAGCTTTCTATCTTTGCGTTGCTAGCTTGCTAGCTTTGGTTTCTAACCTGCTAGCTTCCCGTTGCTCTCTTGCTAGAAATGCGTTGATAGCTGTCAGGATTCGTTGCTAGCTTGCCAGGTTTGCGTTGCTAGCATGCCAGTTTGCGTTGCTAGTTTGCCAGGTTTGCGTTGCTAGCTTGCCAGCTTGCATGACTAAATTGCTGGCTTTGCGTTGCTACCTTGCTAGCTTTCCTTTCACAGCTTGCTAGCTTTGCGTTGCTAGCTTGCTAACTTTACGTTGCTAGCTTGCTAGTTTTGCGTTGCCAGCTTGCTAGGATTGCGTTGCTACCTTGCTAGTTTGGCGTTCTAGCTTGCTAGTTTTGCGTTGCTAGCTAGCTAGCTTTGCGTTGCTAGCTTGCTAGATTGCTAGATATGCGTTGCTATCTTGATAGTTTTGCGTTGCTCTCTTGCTAGATTTGTGTTGCTAAATTGCCAGCTTCCTTTGCTTGCTTGCTAACTTTGTGTTGCTAGCATGGAAGTTTGCGTTGCAAACTTGTTAACTTTGCTTTGCTAGCTTGCTTGCATTGCGTTGCTAGCTTGCAAGATTTGTGTTGCTAGCTTGGTAGTTTTCGTTGCTAGCTTGAAAATTTTGCGTTCTAGCTTGCTTGCCTTTCCATTCAATCTTGCTATCTTTCCGTAGCTAGCTTGCTAGATATGAGTTGCTAGTTTGCAATTTTTGCTTTCCTAGCTTGCCAGGTTTAGGTTGCTAGCTTGGCAGCTTTGCATTTATAACTTGCTAGCTTTGCGTTCTAACTTGCAAGATCAGCTTTGCTTGCTTGCTAGCTTTGCGTTTTTAGCTTGATAGCTTTGCGTTGCTATCTTGCTAGATTTGCGTTGCTATCTTGGTAGCTGTGCGTTGCTAGCTTGCTAGCTTTGCCTTCTACCTTTCTTGTTTTGCGTTGCTAGCTTGATAGCTTTACGTTGCTAGCTTGCTAGCTTCCCGTTGCTAACTTGCTAGATATGCGTTGCTAGCTTGCCAGCGTTGCATTGCTAGCTTGCCACCAATTCGTTGCTAGCATGCCAGGTTTGCGTTGGTGGCTTGCCTTTTTGCGTTGCTAGTTTGCCATCTTTGCGGTGCCAGCTTGCTAGATTTGCTTGGCTAGCTTGCTAGCTTTGCGTTGCTACATTGTTAGCTTTCCGTTCCTAGTTTGCTAGCTTTCATTTGCTAGCTTGCTCGCTTTGCGTTGCAAGCTTGCTAGCTTTGGGTTGCTTGCTTATTTGCATTGCCTTTCTTGCTTGCAAGCTTTGCGTTGCTAGCTTGCAAACTTTCCGTTGCTAGCTTGCTATCTTGCTAGATATGCGTTGCTAGCTTGTTAGTTTTGAGTTGCCAGTTTGCTGGGTTTGCGTTGCTACCTTGTTAGCTTGGCGTGGCTAGATTGCAAGCTTTGCGTTGCTAGATAGCTAGATTTGCGTTGCTAGTTTGCTAGATTGCTAGATATGCGTTGCTAGCTTGATAGTTTTGCTTTGCTATCTTGCTAGCTTTGCGTTGCTAGTTTGGTAACTTTGCGTTTCTAGCTTGCTAGATTTGCGTTGCAAGGCTTACTAGTTTTGCATTGCTAGCTTGGTAGTTTTGTTTTGCTAACTTGCTAGCTTTGCGTTCTTGCTTGCCAGATTTTCTTTGCTTGCTTGCTGGCTTTGCGTTGCAAGCTTGGTAACTTTGCTTTGCTAGCTTGTTAGCTTTGCGTTGATAACTTGCTTGAATTGCGTTGCTAGCTTGGCACCTTTGCGTTGATATCTTGCCAATTTGCGTTGTTAGCTTGCCAGATTTGCTTAGCTTGCTTGCTTGATTTGGGTTAATAACTGCTCGCTTTGCGTTGCTAACTTGCTAGCTTTCCGTTTCTAGCTTGCTAGCTTTGCGTTGCTAGCTTGCTAGCTTTGCGTTGCTAGCTTGCTAGTTTTGCGTTGCTTGCTTGCTTGCTTTGCTTTGATTGCTTGCTAGCTTAATAGCTTTACGTTGCTACCTTTCTAGGTTTGGGATGCTACTTTGCTAGCTTGGTGTTCTAGCTTGCTAGCATTGAGTTGCTAACTAGCTAGCTTTGCGTTGCTAGCTTGCTAGATATGCGTTGCTATCTTGATAGTTTTGCGTTGCTATCTAACTAGGTTTGTGTTGCTAGCTTGCCAGGTTTGCGTTCTAGCCTGCTTTCTTTGAGTTGCTAGCTGGCTAGCTTTCCGCTGCTAGCTTGCTAGATATGAGTTGCTTGTTTGCCATCTTTGCTTTCCATGCTTGCCAGGTTTCCGTTGCTACCTTGTGAGCTTTGCGTTTCTAATTTGCTAGCTTTGCGTTCTAGCTTGCTAGATTTGCTTTGCTTGCTTGCTAGCTTTGCGTTGTTAGCTTGGCAGCTTTGCGTTGCTAGCTTGTTAGCTTTGCGTTGCTAGCTTGCTTGCATTGCGTTGCTAGCTTGCTAGATATGCGTTGCTAGCTTGTCAGCTTTTCGTTTCTATCTATCCAGCTTTGCGTTGCTAGCTTGCCTGTTTGCGTTTCTAGCTTGCCATCTTTGCGTCGCTAACTTGCTAGACTTGCGTGGCTAGCTTTGTAGCTTTCCGTAGCTAGCTTGTTAGATTTGCGTAGCTAGCTTGCTTGCTTTGCGTTGCTAGCTTGCTAGATTTGCTTTGCTAGATTGGTAGCTTTGCGTTGCTAACTTGCTCTCTTTGCCTTCTATCTTGCTTGTTTGCGTTGCTAGCTTGCTATCTTTGCTTTGCTAGCTTGCTAGCTTTACGTTGCTAGCTTGCCAGCTTTGCGTTGCTACCTTGTCAGCAATGCGTTGATAGCTTGCCAGGTTTGCGTGGATAGCTTGGTCGCTTTGCGTTGCTAGCATGGTAGCTTTGTGTTAATAGCTTGTTAAATTTGTGTTGCTAGCTTGCTTGCATTGCGTTGCTAGCTTGCAAGTTTTGCGTTGCTAGCTTGGTAGTTTTGCGTTTGCTAGCATGAATGCTTTGCGTTCTGGCTTGCTTGCTTTTCGTTTCAAGCTTGCTTGCTTTGCGTTTCAAGCTTGCTAGCTTTCCGTCGCTGGCTTCCTAGATATGCGTTGGTAGTTTGCCATCTTTGCTCTCCTAGCTTGCCAGGTTTGCGTTGCTATCTTGCCAGCTTTGCGTTGCTAGCTTGCCAATTTGCGTTGCTAGCTTCCAGCATTGAGGTGCTAGCTTGCTAGATTTGCGTAGATAGCTTGCTCGCTTTGCTTTGCTTCCTTGCTAGCTTTCCGTTGCTTGCTTGCTAGCTTTGCTTTGCTAACATGCTAGGTTGGCTTTGCTAGCTTGCCAGCTTTGCGTTGCTAGCTTGCCAGGTGTGCGTTGCTAGCTTGCAAGCTGTGCTTTGCTAGCTTGCCTGTTTTGCTTTGCTTGCTTGCCAGCTGTGCTTTGCTAGCTTGCAAGTTTTGCGTTGCTACCTTGCTAGCTTTGCGTTGCTAACTTGCTAGATGGATAGATTCGCGTTGCTAGCTTGCTAGCTTTGCGTGTCTATCTTACTAGCTTTGCGTTGCTAGCTTGCTAGCTTTGCGTTGTTTTCTTACTAGCTTTGCGTTGCTAGCTAGCTAGCTTTGAGTTGCTAGCTTGCTAGATTGCTACATATGAGTTCCTATCTTAGTAGTTTTGCGTTGCTAGCTTCCTAGTTTGCGTTGCTAGCTTGATAGCTTTGCTTTGCTAGCATGCTAAGTTTGCTTTGCTAGCTTGCCAGCTTTGCATTCCTAGCTTGCCAGTTGTGGGTTGCTAGCTTGACAGCAGTGCGTCGCTATCTTGCCAGATTTTTCGTTGCTAGCTTGCCAGTTTTGGTTTGCTAGCTTGCTAGATTTGCATGGTAATCTTACTAGTTTTGCGTTGCTACCTTGCTAGCATTGCGTTGCTAGATTGCTAGATTTGCGTTGCAACTTGATAGCTTTTCGTTGCTATCTTCGTAGCTTTGCGTTGCTAGCTTGCAAGCTTTGCGTTCTATCTTGCTTGGTTTGCGTTGCTAACTTGCTATATTTGTGTTGCTAGCTTGCTAGCTTTGGTTGCTTGCTTGCAAGCTTTGCGTTGGTAGTTTGCTAGCTTTCCGTTGCTAACATGGTAGAAATGCGTTGATAGCTTGCCAGCTTGTCGTTTCTAGCTTGCAAGTTTGAGTTGTTGTTTGCCAGCATTGCGTTGCTAGCTTGCCAGCTTTGCGTGGCTAGATTGCTAGCTTTGAGTTCCTACCTTGCTAGCTTCCCGTTTCTAGCTTGCTAACTTTGAGTTGCTAGCTTGCTAGCTTTCCGTTGCTAGCCTGCTAGCTTTCCTTTGCTAGCTTGCTAGTTTTGAATTTCTTGCTTGCTTGCTAGCTTTGCGTTGCTAGCTTGCTAGCTTTACATTGCTAGCTTGCTAGTTTTGCGTTGCCAGCATTCTAGGTTTGCGTTGCTACCTTGCTAAATTGCTAGATATGCGTTGCTAGCTTTATAGTTTTGCGTTGCAATCTTGCTAGGTTTGCGTTTCTATCTTGCTAGCTTTGCGTTCTTGTTTGCCAGCTTTGCTTTGTGTGCTTGCTAGCTTTGCGTTGCTAGCATTGTAGCTTTGCGTTACTAGTTTGTTAAATATGCGTTGCTAGCTTGCTTGCATTGCGTTGCTAGCTTGCTAGTTTTGCTTTGCTAGCTTGGTATATTTTCGTTTGCTAGCATGAAAGGTTGCGTTCTAGCTTGTTTGCTTTGCGTTTCAAGGTTGCTAGGTTTCCGTTGCTAGCTTGCTAAATATGCGTTGGTAATTTGCCATATTTACTTTCCTAGCTTGCCAGGTTTGCGTTGTAATCTTGCCAGCTTTCCCTTGCAAGCTTGCTAGCTTTGCATTGCTAGCTTGCTGACTTTGCTTTGCTAGCATGCTAGGTTTGCGTTGCTAGCTTGCCAGCTTTGCGTTGCTAGCTTGCCAGGTGTGCGTTGCTAGCTTGCCAGCTGTGTTTGCTATCTTGCCAGTTTTGCGTTTCTAGCTTGCCATGTGTGCTTTGCTAGCTTGCTAGATTTACGTAGCTAGCTTGATAGCTTCCCGTTGCTAACTTGCTAGATATGCTTTGCATGATTGCCAGCTTTGCGTTGCTAGCTTGCCAGCAATGAGTTGATAGCTTGCCAGGTTTGCGTTGCTGACTTGCCTGTTTGCGTTGCTTGTTTGCCAGCTTTGCGTTTTCTAGATATACGTGGCTATCTTGCTAGCTTTGCGTTGTTATCTTGCTAGATCTCCGTTCCTAATTTGCTAGCTTTGAGTTGCTATCTTGCTAGACAGACGTTGCTTGCTTGCTTGCTTGCTTTGCATTTCTTGCTTGCTAACTTTGCTTTGCTAGCTTGCTAGCTTTGAGTTGCCAGCTTGCTAAGTGTGCGTTGCTACCTTGAAAGCTTGGCGTTGCTAGCTTGCTAGCTTTGCGTTGCTAGCTAGTAATCTTTGCGTTGCTAGTTTGCCAGGTTTGCGTTGCTAACATGCTAGCTTGGCGTAGCTATCTTGGTAGCTTTGTGTTTCTAGCTTGCTAGATTTGCGATGCTAGCATGATTGTTTTGCGTTGCTAGCTTGGTAGCTTTGTGTTGCTGAATTGCTAGCTTTGCGTTCTAGCTTGCTAGCTTTTTTGGTTGCTTGCTAGCTTTGCGTTGCAAGCTTAGTAGCTTTACTTTGCTAGCTTGTTAGCTTTGCTTTGCTAGCTTGTTTGCATTGCGTTGCTAGCATGCTAGTTTTGCTTTGTTAGCTTGATAGCTTTGCGTTGCTAGCTTTGAGAGCTTTGCGTTGTAGCTTGCTTGCTTTACGTTGCTAGCTAGCTATCTTTGCATTGCTAGCTTGCTAGCTTTGGGTGGCTGGCTTGCTAGCTTTCCGTTTCTAGCTTGCTAGATATGCGTTGCCGGTTTGCCAGCTTTGCGTTGCTAGTTTGACAGGTTTGCTTTGCTAGCTTGCCAGTTTTCGTTGGCAGCTTGCCAGTTTTGTGTTGCTATCTTGCTAATTTGCGTTGCTAGCTTGCCAGCTTTTCTTTGCTATCTTGCTAGATTTGCGTGGATAGCTTGATAGTTTTGCGTTGCTACCTTGCTAGCTTTCGTTGCTATATTGCTAGCTTTGCGTTGCTAGCTTGCTAGTTTTGCGTTGCTTGCTTGGCTTTCTTGCTTGCTAGTTTTGCGTTGCTAGCTTGCTAGATTGCTAGATTTGCTTTGCTAGCTTCTTATCTTGGCATTGCTATCTTGCTAGCTTTGCGTTGCTAGCTAGCTAGCTTTTCGTTGCTAGCTTGGTAGCTTTGCGTTGCTAGCGTGTTAGCTTTGCATTGCTATCTTGCATGCTTTGCGTTGCTAGCTTGCTAGGTTTGCATTGCTAGCTTTCTAGCATTGCTAGCTTGCTAGCTTCCCGTTGCTAACTTGCTAGTAATGCGTTGATAGCTAGCCAGCTTGTCGTTGATAGCGAGCCAGGTTTGCGTTGCTAGCTTGCCAGCATTGCGTGGCTAGATTGCTAGCTTTGCGTTCCTACCTTGCTAGCTTTCCGTTTCTAGCTTGCTAGCTTTGAGTTGCTAGCTGGCTAGCTTTCCTTTGCTAGATTGCTAGTTTTGAATATCTTTCTTGCGTGCTTTGCAATTCTTGCTTGCTAGCTTTTCGTTATTAGCTTGCTAGTTTTACTTTGCTAGCTTGCTAGTTTTGCGTTGCAAACTTGCTAGGTTTGCGTAGCTACCTTGCTGGCTTGGCGTTCTAGCTTGCTAGCATTGCGTTGCTAGCTAGCTAGCTTTGTGTTGCTAGCTTGCTAAATTGCTAGATACGCGTTGCTAGCTTGATAGATTTGCGTTGCTTGCTGGCTTGCTTGGCTTTTATTGTATGCTAGCTTTGCGTTGCTAGCTTGCTAGATTGCTAGATTTGCGTTGCTAGATTCTTAATTTTGCGTTGCTATCTTGCTAGCTTTGCGTTGCTTGCTACCTAGCTTTGCGTTGTTAGCTTGGTAGATTTTCTTTGTAACTTGTTAGCTTTGCCTTGTTATCTTTTCCTTTCTTTGCGTTGCTACCTTGATAGTTTTGCATTGCTAGATTGCTAGCATTGCGTTGCTAGCTTGCTAGCATTCCGTTGCTAGCTTGCTAGCTTTGCGTTGCTACCTTGCTAGCTTGGCATTGCTAGGTTTGAGTTGCTAGCTTGCTAGATTTGCGTTATATCTTGCTTGGTATGCTTTGCTAGCTTGCTATCTTTGCGTTGCTAGCTTGCTAGCTCTGGTTGCTAGCTTGCTAGTTTGAGTTGTTAGATTGCTAGATTCCCGTTGCTAACTTGCTAGAAATGCGTTTATAGCTTGCCAGCTTGTCGTTGCTAGCTTGCCAGGTTTGCGTTGCTAGCTTGCAAGTTTGAGTTGCTAGTTTGCCAGCTTTGCGTTGCTAGCTTGCCATCTTTGCG
>NW_019742799.1:0-561 GCF_002891405.2 Cryptotermes secundus | reverse complement strand
AGAGTTGCAAAAGATGACAGTCAACATGGGGAGATTCTCGAAGGTAAGTGAATGCCTATTGTCTGACAGCACATTGCTATTCTTGGAGAAACTCCTTTCCACATCTGCAGACACAATGGGAGCGTACTTGAAATGTACCAAATCACTATANTCTTCAATACTGAAAGTGCTGAAGAACTCTCCTGTCAGAATGCTGCATAATGTTTCATAACCTGAGTTTTTATCTAGAACATGTTTCATTTTTCTTGACACCATTTTCCAGTGTCCCCTGACACTTTTTCCAAATCACTGGCTATTCTTTTCACCGGAGCCAGCGAATCTTCTAGCGTTGCTCCTTTCTCCTGTAAGCATTTGATTCCTTCTGTCAAAGAACTGCAATTTGCCTTTATGAAGGCCAGCTGTCCTTCCATTTCGCTGCACGAGAACTGTCCTTGAGCAGCTTCAATTGCCCTCGCATCCTCCATCTTCTGTGAGTTTACAGTGTTTCTCACTGCCTGAAAATGATCGCAGTAGTACATTGCAGCATCAATCCACGTTCCCCACCTTGTAATGACGGGTTCT
>NW_019742798.1:0-1052 GCF_002891405.2 Cryptotermes secundus | reverse complement strand
TATCATTTGTTGCTAGCTTGCTAGCTTTGCGTTGCTAATTTTATAACTTTGTTTTGCTAGCTTGCTAGCTTGATAGATTTGCGTAGCAAACTTGCTATTTTTGCATTGCTACCTTGAGAGTTTGCAAGATATGCGTTGCTAACTTGCGAGCTTTGCGATTCTAGATTGCCAGCTTTGGTTGCTAGCTTGCCTGCTTAGCATTTCTTTATTGCCAGCTTTTGCTTGCTAGCTTTCCAGCTATGCGTTGCTAGCTTGCCATCTTTGCGTTGCTAGCTTGCTAGATTTGCGTTTCTAGCTTGCTATCTTTGTGTTGCTAGATTGCTAGATTTGCGTTGCTGGCTTGCAAGCTTTGCATTGCTAGCTTGCCAGCTTTGTTTGCTAGATTACCAGGTTTGCGTTTCTACCTTGCCAGCTTTGCGTTGATAGCTTTCTAGATTTGCGAGGCGAGCTTGCTATCTTTACGTTACTAAGTTGCTAACTTTCCTTTGCTAGCTTGCTAGCCTTCGTTGCTAGCTTGCTAGCTTGTTAGCTATGTGTTGCTAACTTTTAAGCTTGGCGTTGATACCTTGCTAGCTTTGAGTTGCTAGCATGTTGATTGCTAGATTTGCGTTGCTAACTGTCAAGTTTTGCCTTGCCATCTAGCATTGTGTTACTAGCTTTCTAGCATTGCGTTGCTAGCTTGCGAGCATTGCGTTGCTAGCTTGCTAGCATTGCGTTGCTAGCTTGCTAGTTTTGCGTACCTACCTTGCTAGCTTGGCGTTGCTAGCTTGCAAGCTTTGATTTGCTAGCTTGCTAAATTGGTAGATTTGATTTGCAAATTTACTAGCTTTGCGTTGCTATCTTGCTAGTTTTGCGTTGCTAGGTCGCTAGCTTTGCGTTGCAAGCTTGGAATCTTTGCGTTGCTAGCTTGCTAGTTTTGCTTTGCTATCTTGGTAGCTTTGCGTTGCTTGCTTGGTAGATATGCGTTGCTAGCTTGCTAGTTTTGTGTTCTAGCTTCCTTGCTTTGCGTTGCTAGCTTGCTATCTTTGCGTTGCTAGCTTGTTAGCTTTGCG
>NW_019742797.1:0-907 GCF_002891405.2 Cryptotermes secundus | reverse complement strand
GGTGGTATGATAGCATGCCTTCTTACCGACCGAGCCCTCGGCACTTGCGGCAGCCATTTTTTTATCAAGAGAGTGTCCGCCGGCCACCGTGGCAGCAGTGGCTGTGTTGCCCGCCAATAGCATTGAGTTACAGTCCCCTGGTCACAAGTTGTGCCCACAACAAACTGCCAGAAGTTCTTGCATTGTATGTACCAGACATTACGTTGTTAATGGAAGTGTGTAAGTTGTGGGTATTCCTTAGGGACTCATTCGATAGAAATTCAGTTTCCTCATATTTTGAGAAATTATGGTGTTCGTGATATTATCCGCTGTTGCAGGTTCTATTCGGGATTGTGCTAAACTTCGCAGCACCTATTCTGAGTGATGCTACATGTAGAGTGCATATTTTTACTTTTTTATGCCCTTTCTCTCCTGTTACACATACAAATCCGATTTATAAAGGAAGTCGTGAGAGCTGATGGTCTATGGTGAACTGTTTGAAGTTGCATGTCATACAAATGCATTCTTGCGGCTCTGAGATGTAAATTTGTAGAGTAGGTTTGCTGTTTCTAAGACATAACTCCGTGCAGTCTGATAGCCAGTTACCCATGTTTTGGAAGCAAGAGGTTCACTCAGATTGGGTGAACAAGCTGCCTTCGAAACTGAGCAACAATCTGTTAAGACTACACAAAGTGTAATAAGACACTAAGCTTCATAATCTATTCAGGTCTCTGTTGTGAGAACAAAGAAAGCCATGTCAGTGTGTGTGTGTTCACAATAATTAGTATGTTTCCTTACAGACATGGCAAATATTCAGAGCTAGATACTGGTACCCTTGTTAGAAAAATGATGGTATATCACTAGGATTCTTGTAAATCGATTATTGCCACCCACAAAGCATCATGTGTGGTAAAGTAAAGTTTCAAGG
>NW_019742796.1:0-928 GCF_002891405.2 Cryptotermes secundus | reverse complement strand
ACCTCTGGACTATTTCACCTGGGGCCATGTGAAAAGCCTGATCTATGACGCGCCTGTGGATAATGAATTCAAGCTGCTGGCGAGAATACTTGTTGTATGTGACGTGATCTGTGAGACACCAGGAATATTTGAAAGGGTGCGCCAAAGTTTCTTTCGTCAATGTAACACATTTATTGAAAATGAAGGGCGCCAATTCCAACATATACTCTAGCAGATGAGTCTTAAGAATTTGGAGGGGGTAATATGCCTGTGCATGCTCTTTGACATTGAGGCGCCAAGTTTAAACAAAATGATATTAAATGCCGCCCTAGCGTTGCTATTTTGCGTTTGTGGACATGGGTTCCTATTTCAAAGTTGTTCTATAGGAACCCTCAGTACACTCCTGAAGTATGGCGCCAAACATCGCGACACCCTGTATAAAGAGGACAGCCCAAGCATTGGAAGACTGATTACAAGACCTGAGACAGAAAAATGGATTCTGCAGGGCCTGATGAGGACCAGCAGTACCAGACAGACAGTTTGGAAGACCTAATTCCTGAGCCACTACCTAGTAATGGCTATTTCCGCAGTACTCTGACTACACTATTCTGTCTTTCAGGCATTATATCACATCACATACAGTTTATATGGTATTGTAACTGTCATTTCTTCTGGCTCCATAATTATAGCTTTTAGGAGTTAAGGGGCTACACAGACAGCAAGCAGGTCTCATAAGCCTTTCTTTTCTTCTTTTTAATAAAGAAAGTAGGAAAAAAATTAGGTCTTTGGAGAATATTAATGAATATATTCAATTTTTTTCAATCAATTACTTATTTTTCATTTGTCTCAGATGAGCAGATGAGATACTTAATATGCTCTTTGAAGTATAGAAGTGTATTAGAGTCCCTGTTTTGTCAGGTGCTTTTTTCGCACAACCTCACATATATTT
>NW_019742795.1:0-714 GCF_002891405.2 Cryptotermes secundus | reverse complement strand
GGGAACGCATTATGGAGAATCGTCATGTCACAATTGCGGAAGTCAGCAGTCATCTCCCGCAGATTTCCCGCACCTTGTTGCACGAAATTGTCATGGAGCACCTGTTGTTCAGGAAATTGTGTGCCAAAGCAACTGACACCAGAACACAAAACAAAGCGCATGGAGTCAGCATTGACCTTTCTGCAGCGGTACCATGACGACGGTGACGAGTTTCTGGACCGGATCATCACAGGTGATGAAACGTGGATTGCACACATTACCCCAGAAACCAAGCAGCAGTCAATGCATTGGCGTCACAGTGGATCTCCCTGGAAGACGAAATTTAAGCAGACGTTGTCGGTGCAGAAAGTGATGTGCACGGTATTCTGGGACAGACGTTCTCCACGTCGACTTCTTGACCAGAGGTGAGATGGTGAATGCTGAGCGTTACTCTGAAACACTGCAGAAATTGCGACGGCCATTCAGAACAAGCGGCGCGGGATGCTTAGTGCCGGTACTGTCTTCCTGCACGATAATGCTAGGCCGCACACGGCTCGACGGACAGCNCTCCCAGTGATTTCCATCTTTTCCTACACCTCAAGAAATTCCTGTCTGGTGAGCGTCAGCGTTTTGAGAATGACAGAGAGGTGGAGATGGTTGTCACACAGTGGTACCAATCCCAGGCGACAGACTTCTTTGACACAGGTATTCAAAAGTTGGTCCCACGGTATGACA
>NW_019742794.1:0-2635 GCF_002891405.2 Cryptotermes secundus | reverse complement strand
TTCTGGATCACGTTAAAATTAGCAACCTTTCGGAACCCATTGAACCCCTTTATCGGTTGAATAGTATTACGTTGATATATGTGAAAGATTCCGACTAATCGCTTCGCGGCTACTTTGATGGTACGCGGATGAGGCAAGTTACGAGTAGAGGAATCGTGGAAGTCCCGTCCTTGGTATTGCATCAGAAACATGAATCATGACGAAATGTTGACTCAAATATGAAACATATTCTAATACTGAAAAAAATATTGTATACACACCACAATGATGGAAAATTTGAACATAAAATTAAAAAAATTGTAGGATAAACATTTTAAAAAGGAAATATGCAGTATAAATCAAGATCTTCTAAAATATGATGCTTATTCATAAAACAGGCAAAATATATATTGTCACGTGTTGGGTAGGTCACGCGACAAATATCTTCACGCCTTAGTGGATATAGCGAACTTTATTCCACATTCGCTCTTACAATCACACGATTTACAAGCTCAATATTACTGCCATTGGCAGTATCAGAAATACTGTACTGCAAATAACTGGTGACTAATTCGTAACGAGAACTCGAGAACTAATTCGTAGGCTTGCTCGGAACTAACTGTGATTAGCCTTCGCTGCTCCTTATGTAGATTCGTACCGGACAACACAGAAAACGGCCACGTAATAGGCACCACTGTTGTCTGGCGCCGCATTGCTAGCAACGCTGTCGGGGGTTGTGTACTGCTGCCTAGCAACCGCGGTATCCCTAGGCGAAGTCACCGCTTGCGGGGTTGGCGAAGGAATGTTTACTCGCCTGTTACCTTAGTAACGACAGCGATCCGATAGCGTTACGGCACCGAAGGTGAGGGGAGGCTTGCCCTGCATAGCGCGACACGTCACACTATTTATATGCACCACCAAACCATTTCCAAAATTTAAGAAATGAAGTAATTCATACATATATCCAAACGAGCACTTTCTGGTTGCACGAGAAATATGCATTTGCACTAAAATCCGGTCCCTAGTGATAACGCATGTGACTCTCCATCACATATATCCTCTTTGTAGCTTAATGATTTCTGTCAGTGACGCATCTGTATGAGTTTGCAAAGAGGAACTTGATCCTCATTTTAACAAGAGGGACAGCGAGTATCCATCATTTAAATTGCATCTGCCCCCATAATATAACTACCTTCCAGCTCCCCTATGAAAAACTTGAAGACTGCTCAATGCAGGACTGCTAGATATTGCACTCTTGTATACTGTTCCATAGCGATGAACCTCAGGAATGCATCATCCAGATGCCACTGTATTTGTGACAGTAATATTACTTTGATAAGATGAATTTGTTATATCACAGTCATGCATATTGGTACACGGGTCAGTGGAAACACAACAAGAAGCAATGAAACCGCAGACAAAACTGGAATCACTCAAGATTGGGATAAAAATTGGTATAACCACACAAAGAAATCTGTTGAAGGTAGGAAAAGATTCAATGTCTAAAGTCTCTTTCACACTATTTTTGTGGGAACTTCAACTTCTGATCTCCTTTATAAGATAGACACGTGAATTTCCTTCTGATTCACCTTCAACTTTATCCCAGAGATATGCTGTCTTAATATTCGCAGTTTGAGCATAAAAGTCTGCCTATAAAAATCTATCCTCTTCGTTTTCAAAATTTTAGCCGCCATTCCTTCTCTTCTGTCTTTGTAATTAACTCGGGAGAGTATCAGTCTCTGAATGTGGTTTGACATACTGCCACTGTGAATTCATTCCTCGCCTGGTGTTTCTTAACCATAAGTTCTGCCAATTAAATCATGACTTCCAGATTAATATTCGGTTGAGCATTCTTATAATTCTGAAGTCCGGAATCCAAATTATTTTATCGAAGTTGTGAAAATATATCTTTTGTTAGTAATGTTCTATCCCCTTCTTGATTAATAGAATGCTAGTTAAATTAGGACAGTCTCTGACTCCTATTGTGCCACTGTACTCCACAAGAGCTAACAGTCTTCTTTTCACTTCCTTCCATACCTTGGCTTCCACAGTTTCTGAATCGCTTACTATAAAGGAGTGACATATTTTTGTCCTCACATCCCATTCCCCCTTAAGTATTTTCCTCTATATATAATTTCGAACTTTATCACTGTTCAGAGGCTTGCTGTTTTATTTCTTTTGAGGGTGTCTGGCATTTGGGGAGAAGAATAATTACTGTCAGTTGTCTGACATTACCCATTCTGCAACAGATCATTAATCAGAGATAGGACTATTTTTGACAAAGTACGCATTTCATTGTACCCCTGATCCATTATGGTGTCAACGAATATTAATGCTTATGTACCCTGTCTTTGATTTAAAAAACCAGACAGATTTTTACCCTGAACTTGTTTAGCGTATGATCTTGAAGTATGACTGTGTCACAAGTGTGTAGAAACCACTTTAGAAGTACAAGCCAGCAGTATAATATCACTTACGGAGAAAAAGGCTTAGACAAGAATTCCATTGAGTTACTATACCACTTGAGTACTGGCTTCCCTACTAGTTGTTGCAGAATAATGAGTGCAAGAAACAAGAAATATATCACTATTTTCTGTAGGATACTAATCTCTGCACATTGAGTCTGGTGAATTGCATGCAGTTCATTCTTCAATCC
>NW_019742793.1:0-408 GCF_002891405.2 Cryptotermes secundus | reverse complement strand
TATATGTGGGTAAGAATGAAGTGGCATTACTTTATAATTGACTTGAAATCTTCAGGTTACCTGTTTCAGCATGAAAACCCGAGGAGCAGAATTAATGTCAGGATATATTTTGTAATTAAACTTATTAACTCCTTCCTAGGTATGAACTTTTACTTATTANCTTATTAGCGTCTACATATTTTATTCATCTAATTTGTTATTATGGGCATATCCCTTCAGTCATTGCATCATTTTGGCCATATTATTGTGTTCAGCATTGATCTTATGAACATAAATATATAAACATCAGATTTTTAAGGCTCATTACATTCCTTCAGTTATTTTATTATGTTGGCCATATTATTACGTTTAGCATCGAACTTCTAAACATTTACATATTTAAGATTTTCAAGGTTCATTATATTGCTT
>NW_019742792.1:0-711 GCF_002891405.2 Cryptotermes secundus | reverse complement strand
TTTAAAAATCAATAAAAAATATTTAAATTACCTTCGAATCGTTGACAATTCCGTAAACTTCCTGAATACTTATGTAAATCGTTAAGGAATATGTTAGAATTCCTGTATTTAGAGCGAAATATTACACAAAATAAGTGATAATATTTGTATTGACATGAAATCGAGATTTTTTTAAATTATATAAATTAGGTTGAAGGTCGAAATTAGTTTAGATTTCCTTAAATTATCATGAAACACTTCAAAATTTGATTAAAATTAATTAATGATTAAATACCGTCAAGAAATTGACAGAATCCATGAAGTGGATTCTTTGAAATTTTTTTGAAATTCTTTCTATTAACTTGAAATCTGGAAAAATTTTTGTTCAGAATTTCATAAATTACTTTGAAATGTATCAAAACCTGGTTTATATTCGTCAAATTTACGTAAACTTAATGAAAATTAACTTAAAATTTGCTTATATATAGTAGAAATCATCAATATTTTGGACAGAATTTCATTTAAAAAGAAGAAATATTCACATATTGTCTGTAATTCCTTATATTAACGTAATATCGTCAATGAATTTTCGGATACTATTCATAAAGTTAGTTGAGATCTTTCAAGATTTTGATAAAATTACTTAAATTAATTTAGAATGAATGAAATATTATTAAAATTCATTAAGACTAAACAAGTCGAACTTTATGACAATATCTGCTCCTCGGACTA
>NW_019742791.1:0-459 GCF_002891405.2 Cryptotermes secundus | reverse complement strand
CGTTGCTAGCTTGCTAACTTTTCGTTGCTAGCTCGCTAGCTTCCCTTTACATGTTGCTAGCTTGACAACTATGCGTTGCTAGCTTGCCAACTATGGGTTGCTAGCTTGCTATCTTTGCGTTGCTAGCTTGATAGCTTCCCGCTGCTAGCTTGCTAGGTATGCGTTTCTAGCTTGGCAGTTTGCGTTGCTAGCTTGCTACCTTTGCGTTGCTAGCTTGCTAGGTTTGCGTTGCTACCTTGCTAGCTTTGCGTTGCATGCTTGCTTTGCGTTTCTTTCTTGCTAGATTTGCGTAGCTAGCTTGCTAGCTGTGCGTTTCTAGCTTGCTAGCTATCCGTTGCTAACTTGCCAGATTTGTGTTGCTACCTTGCTAGCTTGTCGTTGATAGCTTGCTAATTTTAGTAGCTAGCTTGCTGAATTTCTAGATTTGCGTTGCTAACTTGCTAGCTTTCCGTTGCTATA
>NW_019742790.1:0-1126 GCF_002891405.2 Cryptotermes secundus | reverse complement strand
GTCTCGAATTGAGTATGGTTCACATCTTTTCACCCCGTTAAATGCTACAGGAACCACCTCCACGGAACGTATACATTCGGCTAGCTATGGGATATGTGACATCCACACCCACAAATGTAACCCAGGCAGAAGCACGGATTCCACCCCTGGTCATGAGATTTAAACTACTCTGTGACAACTACATCTCCAGAATCTACGCCCTCTCAAATCATCCGCTACTAGCCCGTATATCACAACTAGCAGACACTAGGATGCATCCCACCAGGATTCACACTGGACAAGAGCCCCTAATTCTCACGTGCTACAAGGAAATTGAACCTCTGCATCACCTTATTGCCCACTCCGATAAACCCCTGATATACAGTTACCCCTTCGGGACTTCCTTTCATCAGGCCCGGGTCTCATTTGCTGAGGGCCTAGCTGTCAGCTCATCACCACAAGGGAAGGCCATGATTGACTGGCTGGTTAAGGAACTCGAGGGTTCCAACCGTTGTTTTTTCACAGATGGATCCAAAACGGAAGGTTGCCGTTTTGTAGGGTTTGCCTCCGTGACTTCTACAAACTCCACGGTGAACCTATATAGAACATCCAAGTTTGGCTCAGTCTTTACAGCGGAAGCTATGGCTATTATATCGACGCTAGAAATGATAAAACAGAGTCCGAACACACACTTCAGTCTTTTCTCAGACACCAAAAGTGTTTTGGAAGCCCTACGCTCTGGCTCCCCACTGAAACAATGTTGTCACCTAATACTTACANTTAAAGAGCAACTCCTCATGCTTGAAGAAAAGGGTAAAATCGTTCACTTCTACTGGATACCTGCCCACATTGGAATCACCCACAACGAACGGGCCGACATGGCGGCAAAAGAGAGTGTTTACAAAGGCATAGACTCCCAACTATTATTACCCTGGACCGACCTTAGAGCCTGTTGGAAACAGAAAATGTTAAAGGATTTTTACGCATGGGGCTACTCATCGGGAGCACACAAAGGAAAATATTACTTCGATAATTACTTCGCTGATGTACCTTACTCCTGGTTCAACAAGATTAAGCGCCACCGGAAGCCCATTGTCACGCCCAACAGACTTCGAGCCGGGCACTACTGCCTGAAAACCCACCTCCA
>NW_019742789.1:0-1104 GCF_002891405.2 Cryptotermes secundus | reverse complement strand
AAAGCAAAGATAGCAAGATAGCAACGCAAACATAGCAAGCTAGCTTACTAGTAACGGAAAGTTAGCAAGATAGTAACGCATAGCTAGCAAGCTATCAACGCAAAGCTAGTAAGCTAGCAAAATAAAGCTATTAAGCTAACAACGAAAAGCTAGCAAGCTAGTGACGCATAGCTAGCAAGCTAGCAAGGCCAAGATAGCCAGCTAGCAACGCAAAGCCAGCAAGCTTGAAAGAAATGCTAGCAAGCCAGCAACGATAATGTACCTAGCTAGCAACGCAAAACTAGCAAGCTAGCAACGCAAAGCTAGCAAGCTAGCATCGCAAAGCTAGCAAGGAAACAAAACAGCTAGGAAATTAGCAACGCAAATCTAGCAAACTAGCAATCTAGCAACGCAAAGCTTACAAGTTATCAATGCAAAGCAAGCAAGCTAGCAACGCCAAGCTAGCAAAGTAACAAAGCAAAGTTAGCAAGCTAGCATCGCAACGATAGCAAGCTAGAAACGCAAAGCTACCTAGCTTGCGACGCCCACCTAGCAATCTAGCAAAGCAAAGCTAGCAAGCTAGCAACGACAGCCTAGCAAGCAAGAAAAGCAAAGCAAGCAAGAAACGAAAAGCTAGCAAGCTAACAACGCAAAGCTAGCAAGCTAGAAACGCAAAGTTGGCAAGCTAGAAACGGAAAGCAAGCAAGCTAGAAAACAAAGCTAGCAATCTAGAAACGCAAAGCAGGCACGATAGCAACGCAAAGCTGGCAAGGGAGCAACGCAATGCTAGCTACCTAGCACGGAATATCTAACAAGCTAGCAAGCTTGGAACGTAAAATCTTGCAAGCTAGCAAAGCAAATATAGCAAGGTAGCAACACAAAGCTGGCAAGCTAGCAAAGCAACGATAGCAAGATGGCAACGAAAAGCTAACAAATTAGAAACGCAAAGCTAGCAAGCTAGCAACGCATATCTAACAAGCTAGCAAGCTAGCAACGGAAAAATAGCAAGCTAGAAAAAAAGCTGGCAAGCTAGCGACTCAAAGCTGGTAAGCTAGCAACGCAAACAAAGCAAGCTCTCACAGCAAAGCTGTCAAGCTAGAAACGCAAACAGGCAAACTAGCAACG
>NW_019742788.1:0-251 GCF_002891405.2 Cryptotermes secundus | reverse complement strand
GGATCGAATCCCGATGAGGTGGATTTTTTCAATTAACCTAATCCTCCTAGCCTCACTATTACCCTGGGGTCGACTCAGCCTCTAACAGAAATGAGTACCTGAAATATTCTTGGGGGTATAGGGCGGCTGGCGCGTAAGGATGACAACCTTACCGCCATCTATGAGCCGACTGTCTAGAAGATGTGGGAACCTCAGCCTCTCACAATCCTATGGGCCTTCACGGCCTGGTACAGGGATAGCTATACTTTTAC
>NW_019742787.1:0-387 GCF_002891405.2 Cryptotermes secundus | reverse complement strand
TGAAAGATTTCTTCTCATCTATTAGAATACTGTCTAAATTATTGATGATTTCTTGTTTATATTAGGGAAATTTCAGTAATTTTTGATAGATATTATGTTAAAATTAACGAAAATAAACCAGAATTTGAATGATTTCAAAGTAATTTGTGAAATTTTGACCAAAAATTAGTTAATATTTCAAGTAAATATAGAGAATTTCAACAAGTTTTTAATGATTCCATATTAAATAGTGTTTTTTTTTACAATAATTTGACGAAATTTATTTAATTAATTTTAAGGAAATTTTAGTTATTTCGAGATATTTTGAGGAATTCTAAATTTTATTGATGTTTTTCAACATAGTTTATATAATTTTAAACCAAAATTCTTTCTCGGTTTCAATTAATA
>NW_019742786.1:0-467 GCF_002891405.2 Cryptotermes secundus | reverse complement strand
TGCAACGCTCGCTCTTCACATCACTTTTCACCATCACCCGCGCTACCCCATCAGATTGCTTCAAACGTTCGCATTTATACTGCACTCGCTGCTAGCCCNTCATTACGTGCGCTAGCCAATCAATTCTTCCTCCTCAATTTCAAGTTTCGCTCCGCCCACCGAGCAGTGTATAAAAATGGGCAGCTCCAACGGCGAGTATTCACCACCCCTTGTTTCAGTAGAAGCGACAGGGGTCTGCATACCAATTGGTAACAGCGAAGTGCTGCTTGCAGCTGTTTACAAATCTCCAGGCAAAGCCTGGAGTGATGCTGATATCATTGAGCTCTTAAGCTTCAGACGTAAGTTTATTTTGGCAGGTGATTTGAATGCTAAGAACCCATTTTGGAATAGCAGAGTTTCAAACCGCTCAGGCTTGGAACTCTTTGAATTATTTGATAGGAGTGATTTCGAAATTTCAGCACCACAGT
>NW_019742785.1:0-635 GCF_002891405.2 Cryptotermes secundus | reverse complement strand
CAGTGACAGTTAATATGACTACATAAATGCAAATACAAGTTGTATTTTAGAATTGGTAATCACATTTATTAAAATCTTACAGAACCTTGAATACAAGTTTCACTAATTCACACATTTAACAATTCTCTGGAGCACACGCTTGAATCGTATCAAACTGCTGTTGCTATGTAACCACTGTGTATCCATGGATATAGTCTCAGAGGGAACCACGCTTCGAGAAATAGTTCCAGTTTTGCCCGTGGATCTCACCTAGCAATGGATCAAGTACTGTTGCGTACATACGTAGCCGTTGCCTAGGAATGACCGTTATCTCGTAGTCTGTTTATGGAACGTTACCTAACAATTAGTCTATAAAAAAAATATGTTAAGTCCTCTCTTGGTTTGAGCGCATGGGTTTTGAATTTCTTTCGATCAGGTGGGTTATAATATAAATATGAATATGGGAACGCAGAAACCCACAATTGTGGCGCGTGCAACGGTGTAGATTCTGGATCCATCACATCGCCCCAACTGGGAGAGGTGATTAGAAAATATTGAGTCATTGTGTCACTTCCACGTGGGTTAAAGACGCAACATCTGAGCAAGGCGATCTACGCCCAGCGAACACGGTTCATGCTGACGTCCTCTTCGACATG
>NW_019742784.1:617-1118 GCF_002891405.2 Cryptotermes secundus | reverse complement strand
TGCCTTCTTCCCCGTGGGGCGAATATAAGAAGAAATGTCTCTCCGTGAGTCGTATTATGTTGCCAGATTAGCTGCAGTAAATTCAAGCTTTGTGTTATCATAACAAGGGGTTGGTGCTTCTGCGTTTCAGATTCCAACCATTTTGGCTGCCCCAGATGTCGTAGGGGTGACCACAGAATTCATGAAGTTATTCTAAGAACTGGCTGGTATATAGTGAACGAAAGCAGAGCTTAGCTGGCTCAAAAAAAATATTTATGGTCATCCCTCGAAACGACCACCAAGGTCAGTACGATAAAATGGCGTCAACTGGAGCGATAATACATGAAGGAATGAGTTCTTTTCCCTCCCCCACACACATCCGTATCGTCTCAGGGGGTGACCACAGTGTTCTGCCTTAATTCGTGACGTTTTTCTAAGCAGTGGGTGCTATATACTGTGCGAAATCAATCGATCATGCAAGAATAAATTTTTGGACATCCCTCTTCTAAGAATTCCAATTGA
>NW_019742784.1:0-181 GCF_002891405.2 Cryptotermes secundus | reverse complement strand
GACTCCCTAACCAAACCTGCATCTAAAGTCACTAATACATGTGGCAATATAATATTATACGCATGGAAAATAGTGGGACAGTCAAGAAGGTGTTTGGTACCAGACTTGAAGGGGCTAAGGAAATTGGAAGGCCCAGACTGGGATGAGAGGATGGTGTGATCTGGGATATCAGGGCCCTGGG
>NW_019742783.1:0-450 GCF_002891405.2 Cryptotermes secundus | reverse complement strand
CTAGACCAGGAAGATCGTTGTTTATGTCCAAAAGTGTAACTTTACATTTGGACAGCCTATATGCCGAAGCAATAGAGGCTGCAAAGTCGCGTGCCGCTTTATCGGCTTTTATCTTGAATTAATTTCTAGTTTAGGTGATATTAATTCAGAAGCTAGGCTTTGAAACCGCTCCCAATCTGTAAATTTTTCAATGGGATCCGAAAGGTTGTTAATTTTAACGTGATCCAGTATGCGGAATACTATTGGTAGGTGATCTGAATCGAAAATAACAGAGACGATGACCTCTGACACTCTGATATTTTGGTGAACTACAATGTCTAACACGTCACCATTTCCCGCAGGGGAATAATGAGTGGGGCACTGTGGTGCTGAGATTTCGAAATCACCCGTATGAAATAAATCCATAAATTTCAAACCTGAGGTGTTTGAATCTCTGCTATTCCAAAATGG
>NW_019742782.1:0-482 GCF_002891405.2 Cryptotermes secundus | reverse complement strand
TTCTTTACAATCTCAGTTGGTTATAACAGCTCACACATTGAACTCCTTCTCAACGACGTCACTCAGACGAATCTCCTCTACTACTAAATCTCTGCTCTGAACTCTCTCTCTCCGTCTTGAATCTCTAGTCTCTACTTCTTGACCTCACGAATGCAGTGCCTTTTATAACTGTTGGGCGGCCCGCATGGAAGATACCACGTCGAACCTTTCATTGCCCTCTACTGTCCTGTTTGTTGTTACGGAGTTCTTGGGTTTAGCAACTTGTTACTTGGTAACGACTCGTTAGCTACTATACGTTGTAACGGAAACGTAATATCGAGCCGTTACTTAGCAACGGACGTTTGTCTCTGTATCCACTTTTCCGGCTTTCAGCCGTCACCTCACCATACAAATTACCCAATTGCAACAATGTTACACTTATGTTGTCCAGATTTAACACCGCAGAGCAACGGGCCATAGCTTGGACATCCGGAGTTCGAATC
>NW_019742781.1:0-722 GCF_002891405.2 Cryptotermes secundus | reverse complement strand
TTAACAAAGGTAGACTGACATGAAAATTAAGGAAAATTTAAAATTAAATGCCACTGACGCCATGGCTTTGGTGTATGAAGTATGAGTTCTATGCCAATATCCTAGCCAATTTTATGGCAAAATGAGAATGAAATGGCTGAAAATTGTAGAAAGTCTTAAAGTTGAACAAAGGGAGCAAAACAAAATGTAGGTTACTAGGAGGTATACATGAATAATGGTTGGAAAGTGATTGCTTATACAGCCTTAGTCGAGGTTAACAATTTAATCGTAACTTATTCTGAATCACCCAAGTTGTTTTTTTTTTGTCTGTGTCCTTTAATTAGACTTTTGTTGTGAATTTCGTAAATGCTATATGTCGCATATATTTGAATTAACCTAAAATAAGTGTGAACGATACACGTTATGAAACTGTTAATAATTTTATTGCAATCCTCTGCTGCTTTATCTCCTTCAGGTCTGAGTGTTCTCCTCGGCACCTTTTTCTCAAACATTAACAATTCTCACTTGACAGAGAATCCATGTATGAAGCCAAATTAAGGAAGCTGCAAACAAGTAAAATGCAAAGGCGTGTTGCTTTTCTTCGATTCAGACGTCTGAAACAGCCAGGAATAACGGACAGACCTTAATTCCCATATAATTGCCAGACAAACAGTGAGACACTTGTAAGGCACGTGTACTATAGGACTTCTGTGATCCTGGGATTATTTGTCTTCTGAATTTCT
>NW_019742780.1:0-431 GCF_002891405.2 Cryptotermes secundus | reverse complement strand
GTTGCTCGGTAACGAACCTCATCTGCTTAAACTTTCAACTATTGATTTGCCATCTGAATTTCCTTATCAATGACTTTCGGAATGCCTTGAATGACGTCTATCTTAACAAAATCAAGAATCCACTGAATTTTGTAACTACCACGCGGTCCTCATAGAAGTCACCACGTTCAAGGGTTCCATTACTGTTTTCGAAGAATCAGTTGCCTCAGAATCTTGTGTTAATTTGGGAAACGATTTCATCTCTCCAAGCGTGTTCGTTGTCGCGAAACTTGTTGCAACCATTAGTTTTCTAGGAATGAATAATAGTCGTTTCTGCATTCATTCCGGTTTTTATGAAGTGTTCAACTAGCCATGGCCTAGCATATGACCGTATTCGTCACAATACATTGCATGTGTGTAGGTGTGTGAAGAATTTTGCCGTGGTGTAATTG
>NW_019742779.1:0-986 GCF_002891405.2 Cryptotermes secundus | reverse complement strand
ATAAACCACTACGACACCATCAGAAAGTCACTGCATTCTATTTTAAACATACAAGTTGGTTCTAAATCACTGTAGGGCAGTGGTTCTCAAACTTTTTACCTCTGAGGCCCCCTTGACAAGAGAAAATACTCTCAGGCACCCAACCTGTTTCTTTTATCAAAATAGACATCATGGTATACTTGACGTTTTATTCCGTTTATTTTGTGTTTTTCTACATACTATTTAGCAGTTTTTTACTCAAAATTAAAGTATCACAATATTAGGCCTACAATAGAAATTAGTTTTAATACTTGCAATTAACCAAAATATGTATTGAAATGAAACGATATTTTAACTAACAAGTATTTAATTTTTTTCTGCAAAGAAAATCAAACATTTAAATGTCAAAGTTCAGTGTGATGGATGGACCTGCTTTTGAGAACAAAGTTTATCAAAACGTGGTGTACTATCAGAAATGGCCACTCTAGCTTCTTTAGCAATATTTAGACTTGAACGATACTTTGACTTTATAGCTGCCAAAGCAGAAAAGACTGTCTCGCATAAGTAAGTTGTTGCGAAAGGAATCAGGATCTTCAATGCCTTTCGGCTCAAAATTAGGAATTCCTTGCCAATATTTATCCAGAACCCCAGCAAAGACAATCCCTTAAATTTACTTTTTAATGAAGTATCGCTAGTGAGATCGATGGGTTGTTCTTGCTCATTTACATTCAGAGATGATGGCCCAGGAGCATTTTCGAATGGATTTTTAATCCAATTAAATTTATCAAAATAATTGCAAAAGTATTTCTCGAAATGAACTTTCAACATTATGAGATGATCAAGTAGGCAGCTTTTTATGTCCATTGGAAGCACTGGATTATCAGTGTCTTGTACCATTGACACCAGAGTAGGGAACATGTCTAGTGTGTCACTTTCCATACTGTTCCTCCAGAGCTCTAATCTTCCCATGAATGCCTTCACTTTGTCATTCCAAGAAAGTACAGTTG
>NW_019742778.1:1975-5491 GCF_002891405.2 Cryptotermes secundus | reverse complement strand
ATTTTGTGAAAGATTTCACTCTAATTTTGGGAATTCTTACATATTTTTTGACAATTTACATAATATATCAGAAAATTTAAAGAAATTTTGAATGATTCGAAGTTAATTTAAAGAGGAATCCTTGAAAAGTTGTTGAAATTATTTATACTAACTTGAAATCTTGAAATAATTTCTGGTCAAATTTAATTCAATATGGTTGAAATCGTTAAACCTGATTAATATTCGGTAATTTACCTTGACATCACTCATATTTGTGTTACAATTCCATAAATAATATAAAAATCGTCAAGAAATTGGACAGAATTTCATTACATAGGACGAAATCTTTCACAAATTTTTGATATTCTTTATATTAACTTGGAATCGTCAAACAATGTTTGATTAAAATTGCATAAATTATGTTGAACACGACTGAAATTTGGTTAGATTCTTTAAAATAACAAGGAATAACTGATTCCTTTTAAATTGCTTAGATAATATAATTAATATCAGAAATTTACATAGATATCCTTAAATTAGAGTGAAATCTTTCTCAGATTTGTATAATTTCCTTATTATAACTTGATATCTACAAAGAAATTTAAGTTAAGTTTCATAAATTAGGATGAATTCGTTCAAAATTCATTATATTTACTTTAATACACATAAAAATTTGTTTAACTTTTGAAAATTTTTGGAAATCGTCAAAATATCTGTTAGAATTCCCATCATTGGAGAGAAATATTTCACAGAATAATATATATTATTTATATTAACTTGAAATCGAGAAAATTTTTGGTTAAAATTACATAAATTAGGTTGAAGTAGTTCAAAATTAGTTTAGAAATACTAAAATTATCATGAAATCCCTCAAAATTTGATTAAAATTCATTAATTATAAAATATCGTCAAAAAATTCGATAGAATTAAATAAATTATAGTGAATTTTTTTAAAATTTGTTGAAATTCTTTATATTAATCTTGAAGTCTGAAATAATTTGTCAAAATTTCATAAATTACGTTGAAATAATCCAAAACCTGGTTTATATTCGTCAAATTTAACATAACATCACTCAAAATTTACTTAAATTTCCGTAATATAATATAGAAATCGTTAATAATTTGAACACAATTCCATTTAATAAGATGAAAACGTCGACATATTGTGTCCGTAATTCCTTATATTAACCTAAAGTCTTAAAAGAATTTTCGGAAAATATTTCATAAAATTGGTAGGGTTCGTTCAAAATTTTGCATAAATTCCTTTAATTAACTTGAAATGACTGAAAATTTTATTAAAATTAAAAAAATATTATAGTAATTATGAGAAATTTAAAGGAATTCCTTAAATTAGAACGAAATCTTTTATAAATTGGTTGAAATTCTTTATTTTTACTTGAAAAAGTCAAAGAATTTTAGGTTAAAATTATATAGATTTCGTTGAATCCTTTCGAAATTCAATAAAATTCCACGTCGAATCATTCAAAATTTCTTCAAATTTTCTTGAATATTATATACATTCGCAAAAAAATCTGTTACAATTCCCAAAATTAGAGTGAAATTTTTCACAAAATAATTGATATCATTTTTAGTATTAACTTGAAATCGAGAAAGAATTTTTGGTTAAAATTACACAAATTAGATTGAAGACGGTCAAATTTAGTCTAGAATTCCTTAAATTATCATGAAATCCATCAAATTTGATTAAAGTACATTAATAATTAAATATCGTCAAAATATTGGATAGAATTCCATAAATTAAAGTGGAATCTCTGAAAAACTCCTGAAATTATTTAGACTAAATTGAAATCGTGAAACAATTTCAGGTCAAATTTACTCCAATTTGGTTTAAATCATTCAAACCTGGTTAATACTCGGTAATTTAACTTGACATCACTCATAATTGTGTTAAAATACCATACATAATGTAACGTGTTTCGTTACTGAATATGCCGTAGAGATCGTTAATTGGTTTATTGAACAATCTACAAGTAACGGCTACAATTAATTATAACACAGTTGCGGGGTTTCACACTTTATAACCCTATGCGCAAATCAGTTCACTTTGTGTTCAGTATTCTACACGTTTACAGTAGGGGAGTTATGTATCACTGTATCACACACTCCCAATTACACAATCACACACACGTCCGGTTCTTCTTTCCGCGACGGCTTCTATACTCCAACAGTAGTCGGCTGGCTGGAGAACTGTTGATAACACACTCGCTCGTGAGCTTGCTCGGAACTATCTTCGGCGATGGCCACGTTATAACTCGACTCGGCGACTGTTACGTTACAACTCGGCGGCTGTCACAGTACAACTGACTGGTAGCTGCTGTGCAGTTTCTTTTCATGAATGCACATAACTAATCCCTCAATAATATATACCCATCCAAACAAGGCGCCTTCTACCAACGGAATTCAGTGAGACAGACAGTCTACTTTTACCGGTTCTCACTGTCTCTTCGCTTGTAGATTTCTTATACTTCTTCTTCTACCCTGAAGATGGAGGCGATACGTTCCTCCGAAACGTCGGTTAACACCACATATACACGGTGCCAAATCCCAGAAGACTACCTTCTTCATAGTCACCGCCGTGAAAGCCTCAAATCTTACTTACTTAAATTTGGTTGAAATCGTTCATACCACGTTAATACTCGGTAATTTAATTTGACATCACTCGAAATTGTGTTAAAATTCCGTAAATAATATAGAAATCATCAAGAAATTGGGCAGAATTCCATTACACAGGATGAAATCTTTCACAAATTCTTTAAAATTCTTTATATTAACTTGAAATTGTCAAACAATTTTCGGTTAAAATTGCATAAATTAGGTTGAACACGTTCGAAATTAGGTAAAATTTCCTAAAATTAATTAGGAATCACTGATTAATTATTACATTCCTTAAATAATATATAAAATATACCGGAAATTTACTTAGATTTTCTTAAATTAGAATGAAATCAATCAGATTCGTTGAATATATTTTAACTTGATATCGTCAAAGAATTTTAGGTTAAAATTGTATAAATTAGGTTGAATTCGTTCAAAATTCGAATAAATTTCTTTTTGTTAACTAGGAATCACTCAAAATTTGGTTAAATTTCTTGAAATATTATGTAAATCGTCAAAAAGTCTGTTAGAAGTCCCAAAATTAGAGTGAAATCTTTCACAAAATAATTGATATTATTTATATTATCTTGAAATCGAGAAAGAATTTTTGGTTAAAATTATAGAAATTAAGTTGAAGACGGTCAAAATTAGTATAGAATTCCTTAATTTATCATGAAATCACTCAATATTTGATGAAAATTCTTTAAAAATTTAGATATCAAAGAATTTGATAGAATTCCATATATTTTACTGGAATCTTAGAAAATTTGTTGAAATTCTTTATATTAATTTGAAATCTGAAATAATGTTTCGTCAAAATTACATAAATATGGTTGGAATCGTTCAAAACCTGGTTTATATTCGTTAAATTTAACGTAATATCACTCAATATGGACTTAAATTTCGGATATTTACAAGTAT
>NW_019742778.1:0-1038 GCF_002891405.2 Cryptotermes secundus | reverse complement strand
TGTAGGCGCTCTCTGTGTGTGTCGCTGCTTATCTTTAATACGTTTGCTGTCTGGTGTACTGTGTGCTGTGTTTTATGTTCGTGAGTGTTGGAGGGGGAATGGGTAGTGGGGGGAGGGAGGTACCGTTAGCTTGTATAGATTTCGTATATAGTTTGAAATATGGGATTGTATGTTTCTATGTGTGTGTCATTCATTTGTAGGCCTTTCTTACTTATTTTATATATATGGTATTTCTCTAATGTATTCAAATGTTTACCCTTTTTTCCCGTTGTTACAACTTCCATTACGTCTGTTATTGTTCCGTATGCATGTCCCGTATTTAGTATGTGATTTGAGTACCCGGAATTGCAATTATTATTTCTAATATCATGTAGATGTTCTTTATATCTAGCGTTAAATGTTCGGCCCGTTTGTCCAATGTATTTCAATGGGCAATCTACACATTTCATTTGGTATATGCCACTTTTATTGTATTTATCTAATTGTGGTTTTTGTTTGAGTATGTTTTCTATTGTGTTACGTGTGCGGAATGCTACTTTTATCTGTGTGTCTTTAAAAAGTTTTGTAATTTTTCTTACTTCTTTTGTACTATATGTAAATATGGCCCACTTTGTTTTTGGTTGTTGTTCGTTGTCATTTGTGTTTGGTTTTTGTTCTCGTTTTGTCTGATTCGATCTTTTGATTATGTTAGTGTCGTATCCGTTGTTATGTAGTATGTTTTTAATATTAATATTAATATTAATATTTAATATTAATAATAATATTAATTCTCGCACAAATCTTATTGCTAATCCTAGAATCAGCCGTAGCAGTGATCCAATCATATGTATTTGCAGTCCTAAGAACTCTATACTCTAGAGAAGTAAAATAATGACAAGACACAGAAACCACCCATTCCACTTAGTGGAACAAACACCTTGACCTCTAACAGGGGCTATTGGAGCTATAGTAACGATATCCGGTATAATCAAATGATTCCATCAATACAACCAAGAACTAATGTTATATTTTAGCGTCCTGTTGCACTGATTTAAGTCC
>NW_019742777.1:0-411 GCF_002891405.2 Cryptotermes secundus | reverse complement strand
ATTATGGAAACACTGTCGCTGTTTTTTGATGTTCACAATTATGTTAGTCGTGTGGACGCTGCTACAATATGTCGACGTGTAAAAGCACAAAACATGCTAAGATAGTTGAGTACACTCTCAAGTTCTCACTTTTCATCCGAACCTCTTTTTAAGTTAAAACGCTAAAATGTTAAAATATTTGATGAATTAACAAGGAGGAGTTNCGCGTAAGGCTGACAACCTTACCCACATCTGTGTGCCGATTTTCTAGAATATATGGAAGCCTCGACGTCTCATATCCCTATGGGCTTCCACGGCATGTTACAGGGTACATTTACCTTATATATACTAAGGATATCAAAGAACAGGGTATTGAGGAGAATATTTATACCGAAAAGGAACAAAAATACCGTATTTACGCATGTATAGGCC
>NW_019742776.1:0-462 GCF_002891405.2 Cryptotermes secundus | reverse complement strand
CGCATGTTTGACACGGCTGCTCTAGACAATAATGAATTTCGTGGCTGTAAACGTACAGGTAGGAGGTTATAGCACGCTGTGGAGATTTCTCTGCGGTCAGGGAACATGCAACAGTGTGAATCAGTTCAAATTAAAATTTCCGTTGGTATAATCAAGACTGTTAGGACATTTTTGCTGAGAGAAAATTCAGAGTTTCGGTCTAATGCAAAACGTTTGCGCCAGGAGAAAAGGAGTGCCACACATTGTACAACGCATGTATAAATGAACCTCTCCCTTACTCACTCATGGAGCTGAGCCCTTCTGGAGGAGCCGCCAATTCTGCAGCTACTCAAGAATTGCCCAGAATTTTATGGAACCCGAAGGTTCATTACCGTGCTCACAAGAGCCCTCCAATGATCCCTATCCTGAACCAGATCAATCCAATCCATACCATTCCATCCTCTCTCTCTCTAAGATTCATTC
>NW_019742775.1:0-420 GCF_002891405.2 Cryptotermes secundus | reverse complement strand
GAAGAATGAAAGAATGACTATTCGAGAGAAAGCTAGAGGGGTCCCCGCTTAAGTGCTAAGACCTTCCGTTATAGCTGCAAGAGATTATTGCCCTTTCTAGGGTCGCGAACAGAGAGTTGCATCGTGGTTGAGATACAGAGTGCGGTCCGTTTTCTGTGCGTTTATAGTGAAATCGAATTCTGCAGTTTCATTTCAGCCTATATATACATCAAGCAGATAACAAAAGATATGTACATCGACATTTTACTGTATATTTTTAACACATTAATCTGCAGAATCTGCAATAAATGTACTGGCTCGTGGATGAGTTTGGGCATAACTCATACGTACATTCTTTTTTGCTCTTGTTCATTTTTTTGCTTGGCACTACAGCCTCAAGGGGCCTAGGCATATCTCTATGAACTTCTCCGTTCACTTCGA
>NW_019742774.1:0-1266 GCF_002891405.2 Cryptotermes secundus | reverse complement strand
TTTTCGTTGCTAGCTTGCTAGATTTGCGTTGCTTGTTTGCTTATTTTGCGTTTATTGCTTGCAAGCTTTCGTTACTAGCTAGCTAGTTTGCTTTGCTAGATTTCTAGGTTTAGGTTTCTTGCTTGCTTGCTTGCTTTGCGTTTCTTGCTTGCTAACTTTAGATGCTAGCTTGCTGGTTTGCGTTGCTAGCTTGTAGGCTTTTTGAATCCAACTTGCTAGCATTGCTTTGCTAGGTTGCTATCTTTTCGTTGTTACCTTGCTAGCTTGGCGTTGCTAGCTTGCTACCATTGCGTTGCTAGCTTGCTAGTTTCCATTGCTATCTTCCTAGATATGCGTTGTGGGCTTACCAATTTTGGATGCTATCTTGCCACTTTACGTTGCTAGCTTGCCAGGTTTGCGTTGCTAGCTTGCCATTTTGCGTTGTTACCTTGCTAGATTTGTGTGGCTTACTTGCTACCTTTGTGTTGCTACCTTGCTAGCTTTCCGTTGCTGGCTTGCTTGCTTTGCGTTGCTAGCTTGCTAGCTTAGTTTGGTAGCATGCTAGCTTTGCGTTACTTGCTTCTTTGCTTAGCGTTCCTTGCTTGCTAGCTTTGCTTTGCTAGCCTGCTAGCTTTGCGTTGCTAGCTTGGTAGCCTTGCGTTGCTAACATGCTAGTTTTGCGTTGCCAGCTTGATAGGTGTGCGTTTCTACCTTGCTAGCTTGGCGTTGCTAGATAGCTAGCTTTGCGTTCCTAGCTTTCTAGCTTGCTATATATGCGCTGTTAGCTTGCCAGCTTTGCTTTCTAGCTTGCCAGCTTTGCGTTGCTAGCTTTCCAGGTTTGCGTTGCTGGCATGCCAGCTTTGCTTTGCTGGCATGCCAACTTTGCGTTGTTAGCTTTCTTGTTTGCGTTGAAAGCTTTCTAGATTTGCGTTCCTAGCTTCATAGATTTGCGTTGCTAGCTTGGTAGCTTTGCGTTGCTAGCTTGCTCTCTTTGGTTGTTAGCTTGCTAGCTTTGAGTTGCTAGCTTGCTAGCATTCGGTTGCTAGCTTGCTAGATATGCGTTGCTAGCTTGCCAGCTTTGGTTTTGTAGCTTGCTAGCTTTGCGTNTGCTAGCTTGCCAGTTTGCGTTGCTAGCTTGCCAGCTTTGCGTTGCTTGCTTGCTTGCTTTGCGTTTCTTGCTTGCTAGCTTTCGTTGATAGCTTGCTTGCTTTGCTTTGATAGCTTGATAGCTTTGCGTTCTAATTTATTATCCTTTCGTTGCTATCATTCTAGTTTGCGTTGCCAGCT
>NW_019742773.1:711-842 GCF_002891405.2 Cryptotermes secundus | reverse complement strand
AGCTTGCCAGGTTTGCGTTGCTAGCTTGTTAGCTTTTCGTTGCTACTTGCTATCTTTGCGTTGCTAGCTTGCTAGGTTTGGGATGCTAGCTTGCTAGCTTTGGGTTGCTAGCTTGCTAGCTTTGCGTTGCT
>NW_019742773.1:0-339 GCF_002891405.2 Cryptotermes secundus | reverse complement strand
TGCTAACTTGCTAGATATGCGTTGCTAGCTTTCCAGCTTGGGGTTCATACCTTGCCAGGTATGCGTTGCTAGCTTGACAGATTGCGTTTCTAGCTTGCCAGCTTTTCGTTGATACCTAGCTAATTTTCCCTTGCTTCCTTGCTAACTTTGAGTTGCTATCTTGCTTGCTTTGCGTTGCTAGCTTGCTAATTTTGAGTTTCTTGCTTGCTTTGCGTTTCTTGCTTGCTAGCTTTGCGTTGCTAGCTTGGTAGCCTTGCGTCTCTAACGTGCTAGTTTGCGTTGCCAGCTTGATAATTTTGCGTTCTTACCTTGCTAGCTTGGCGTTGCTAGCATCCTAGC
>NW_019742772.1:530-596 GCF_002891405.2 Cryptotermes secundus | reverse complement strand
CGCAAAGCTAGCAAGCTTGCAATGCAAATCTAGCAAGCTAGCAACACATAGGTGGCAAGCTAGCAA
>NW_019742772.1:0-509 GCF_002891405.2 Cryptotermes secundus | reverse complement strand
CTAGCAAGCTAGCAACGCAAAGCTAGCAAGCAAGAAACGCAAAGCAAGCAAGCAAGTAACGCAAACAAGCAAGCAAGCAAGCAACGCAATGCTAGCAAATTAGCAACGCAAAGCAGACAAGCAAGCAAGCAACGAAACAAGCAAACAAGCAAGCAAAGAAAAGCAAGCAAGTCCCGCGAAAGAAGCAAGCAAGCAAGAAACGCAAAGGAAGCAAGAAAACAACCCAAAGCTAGGAAGATAGAAACGCAAAGCTAGCAAGCTACAAACGCAAAGATAGAAGGCTAGCAATGCATAATTAGCAAGCTAGCAACGCAAAGCTAGTAAGTAAGAAACGGAAAGGAAGAACGCAACGCAAAAAAGCTAGCATGCAAGCAAGCAACGCAAAGATA
This sequence comes from Cryptotermes secundus, assembly GCF_002891405.2. Classification (NCBI taxonomy): domain Eukaryota; kingdom Metazoa; phylum Arthropoda; class Insecta; order Blattodea; family Kalotermitidae; genus Cryptotermes; species Cryptotermes secundus. Next base: position 120 of record NW_019742772.1, on the reverse strand, counting down.
TCAAGCTAGCAACGAAAAGCAAGCAAGCAAACAAGCATCGTAAAGCAAGCAACCAAGCAACGAAAAAAGCAAATTAGGAAGCAACGAAAGCAAGCAAGTTACGCAAAGCAAGCAAGCAAA
>NW_019742771.1:0-595 GCF_002891405.2 Cryptotermes secundus | reverse complement strand
AAGGGGAAATCAGGAGGCTGAACAGATTTAAACCATCAGATTTGCTCACCAGATTCGAATAATACAACACTTAACCGCATATTACTAAGCAGTTAAAATAAGTATTGAGCATGTTCGTTGGAATATGCTCACCACGTCAAGTACTCTCTTTCCTTTTGCTATATGTAAATTAACCACAAAATGTACTTATTATCCACATTTAATGGACAGATTGTATAATTATTGGAGTTAAATAAAAAAAAATTCACACTTTCAGTGTCTCACGCTCTGTGATCTGGGATGTTAAAGNTGTATTGCTGCATGGCAGCGATCGGGCTCCTTTTATTCTACACGTTAAAAAATCCTCGTGAAGCAGGAATCACAAATGCTGGCCTTAATTTGTGAGGCGAGAGACGTGCGTATGCTTGGCTAGCTATATTTGTTTAAAAATGACTAACAATTGCAGTGATGAGGCGGTCCCAACAATGGCACTTTCTTGCTCACTTTAATGCTAAGTGCAATAACGGCATACAAGACGTTCTCCCTCAATTTCTCGCTTCCTTCGGGACATACGATTATTCTAAGTGTGAATCCATTTACCGATACATGCGGCAGG
>NW_019742770.1:1705-1772 GCF_002891405.2 Cryptotermes secundus | reverse complement strand
GCTTTGCGTTGCTAGCTTGTTTGCTTTGCGTTGCTTGCTTGCATGAAAACTTTGCGTTTCTTGCTTT
>NW_019742770.1:0-1655 GCF_002891405.2 Cryptotermes secundus | reverse complement strand
TGCTATCTTGCTAATTTTTGCTTTGCTAGCATGCTAGCTTTGCGTACCTTGCTAGATTGCTTCCTTTTGGTTTTTTGCTTGCTAGATTTTGTTGCTAGCTAGCTAGATTTTCGTTGCTAGCTTCCTAGCTTTCTGTTGTTGCCCGCTAGATTTGAATTGCAAATTTGAGAGCTTGCTAGATTTGCGTTGCTAGCTTGCTAGCTTGCTAGATTTGCGTTGCAAAGTTGCTATCCTTGGGTTGATAGCTTGCTAGCTTTGCGATTCTACCTTGCTAGCTTTGCGTTGCTATCTATCTAGCTTTGCGATTTTAGCTTGGTAGCTTTGCGTTGCTAGCTGGCTAGCGTTGCGTTGATAGCTTGCTAGATTTGCGTTGTTAGCTTGCTAGATATTCATTGCTATCTTGCTAGCTGTGCGTTGCTAGCTTGTTAGCTCTGCGTAGGAAGCTTGCTACCCTTGCGTTTCTAGCTTGCTAACTTTGCGTTGCTAGCTCTCTAGCTTTGCGTTTCTAGCTTGTTAGCTTTGGTTTGCTAGCTTGCTAGCTTTCAGATGCTAGCTTGCTATATTTGCGTTGATAGCTTGCTAGCTTTTCGTTGCTTGCATCCTTGCTTCACGTAGGTTGCCTGCTTGCTTGCTTTGCGTTTCTTGCTAGCTTTTCGTTGCTAGCTTGCTAGCTTTGCGTTGCTAGCTTGCTAGCTTTGTGTTTCTAGCTTGCTAGCTTTCAGTTGCTAGCTTGCTAGCTTTGCGTTGCTAGCTTGCTACATATGCCTTGCTAGCTTGCTAGCTTTGCGTAGCTTGTTTCTTTGCTTTGCATTGCTTGCTTGCTTTCTTGCTTGCTTTGCGTTCCTTGCTAACTTTTCTTTTCTAGCTTGCTAGTTTTGCAAATGAAGCTTGCTAGCCTTGCGTTGCTATCTTGCTAGCATTGCGTTACTAGCTTGCTAGCTTAGCGATTCTAGCTTGCTAACTTTGCGTTGCTACCTTGCTAGATTTCCGTTGCTAGCTTCCTAGCTTTGCGTTGCTTGCTTCCTTGCTTTGCGTAGTTAACGTGATAGCTTTGCGTTGCTAGCTTGCTAGATTTTTTCATTGCTAGTTTGCTAGCTTTGCGTTACTACCTTGCTAGATATGCGTTTCTTGCTTGTTTGCTTTGCGTTTCTTCCTTGCTTCTTTTGCGTTGCTAGCTTGCTAGCTTAGCGTTGCTAGCTTGTTTGCTATGCGTTGCTTGCTTGCTGTTTTGCTTTGCGGTTCGTGCTTGCTAACCTTGCGTTGCTAGCTTGGCACTTTGGGTTTGCTAGCTTGACAAATTTGCGTTTGTAGCTTGATAGATTTGCTTTGCTAGCATGCTAGCTCTGCCTATTTTGCTTCCTTGTTTGCTTTGGTTTCCTTGCTTGCTTTCTTTGTGTTTCTTGCTTGCTAGTTTTGCTTTGCTAGCTTGCTCGCTTTGCGTTGCCAGCTTGCTATTTTTCCGTTGTTATCTTGCTAGATTTGCGTTGGTATCTTGCTAGATTTGCGTTGCTAGCTTATTAGCTTTGCGTTGGAATCCTGTTATCTTTGCGTAGCAAGCTTGCTATTTTTGAGTAGCATGCTTGCTACCTTTGCGTTGCTAGCTTTCTATTTTTCCGTTGCTAGCTTGCTAGATTTGCGTTGGTAGCTTGCTAGCT
>NW_019742769.1:328-463 GCF_002891405.2 Cryptotermes secundus | reverse complement strand
TAGCAATTTAGCAACGCAAAACTAGGAAGCTAGCAAAGAAAGCTAATAAGCAAGCAAGCTAAGCAAAGCTAGCAAGCTAGAAATTCGAAGCTAGCAAGCTGGAAACGCAAAGATTGCAAGCTAACAAACTTAGGA
>NW_019742769.1:0-206 GCF_002891405.2 Cryptotermes secundus | reverse complement strand
AACGCAAAGTTTGAAAGCTAGCGACGCAAAGTTAGCAAGCTAACAACAAAAAGATAGCAAACTAGATCGCAACGCAATGCTTGCAAACTAGCAACGCAAGGCTAACAAGATAGCAACGCAAAATTAGCAAGCTAGTAACGCAAGCTAGCAAGGTTCCATAACAAAGCTATCAAGATAGAAAAGCAAAGCTAACAACCTAGCAACAG
>NW_019742768.1:0-486 GCF_002891405.2 Cryptotermes secundus | reverse complement strand
CGGAAGCCACCAGTTCAGCTACTACAATACAGCCTATGGACGCCGAAGGACACCAGCAACATAGAGGTTAGTGTTCAAGTGGAGATGGCTAACCGCACGCTCCGCAGCCGCGCCGTAGAACTGAAGGAAGATGGTGTAGAGTTCTCGGCAGGGGAGAGTGACGGCGATCGGCCTAGTGAGCAGTCAGAAGTATTAGGCAGTGTGGACGAACGGCTTGAAGGACTCGAAACAATCACTAGGCAGGTACCAGAGTCAGAAACCCTTAATACAGAAGTGACAGAGACTGGGTTAGGTCAGAGTGACTTTGTCGAAGTTATGGAGGGTTCTCCGTCCGAAATTTCAATAGCCAACCCTAATGATTTGCGTAATCTCTTTGCCAGCTTGCTGTCAGCTGTTAAGGATAGTAAGAAGCAAATGCAAGCCCTACAGAATAATGTATTGGAAAGCAATAAAGCCCTCCAAAGCAAGGTAGAAGCCAGTAATTCG
>NW_019742767.1:445-1178 GCF_002891405.2 Cryptotermes secundus | reverse complement strand
TATCAAAAAAAGCTCCAAAGGCAATATCCTTGTATTCAACTGCACCCTTTCTTTGCGTGTTACCACATTGTGTAGTGCACTTTCGGTAGATTTACCTGTTTGGTAGGCATGTTAGTTTCGGTGAAGAGGATATGTCCTCAATGCCCCGTCCCTAACATGCCTATCTACTAGTTTCTCCATCGTTTTCAAAGGGAAAGACGATAGGCTGATAGGACGTCAAGCCTTAGCCTCGGTATAAACAAGTTTCCCGGGCTTTGGAATAAACGTTACCTTAACTTGCCTCCAGGCTGTGGGGATGAAACCATATGCCAAGCAGGCTCTATATATGCGACATAAGTGTGGAACTAAAAGTTCTGCACCATGCTGCAAAAGTGCAGGTACAATTACATCTGTTCCTGCTGATTTAAATGGTTTAAAAGTGTTCAAAGCCAATCTTATCTTTAATGGGTTAATTATGACTTTGGCCAGGTTCTAGTCTGTCATGTTCATCTTTCTTTGGCCAGTGTCCAGGTTCTGCTGACCCTGCCCATCGTCCAAACTGTCAATCAATTTTGAACCAGGAAAGTGGACCCTGAATAATTCGATTAATGATACAAAATCCGTCACAAGTGCAAAAAATATACATATCGTCGCGTATCGGGGGTATGACGCGACAAATAACTTCTCGACGTATTCGATGTAGCGAATTTTATTTCACATTCGCACTTACAATCACCCAAATTACAATCTGACG
>NW_019742767.1:0-209 GCF_002891405.2 Cryptotermes secundus | reverse complement strand
AGCCGCTGTTCCTACCCTAACGTCGCCGCTGTTGACTCGCGTTGCCTAGCGACCGCGATATCCCTCGGTGACGTCACCGCGGAGGGGAGTGGCGGGGCGGGAACTCGCCTATTACCGTAGTAACGCAAGCGTTACGTTACCGCCTCATACCGCTGGGGAGGTAAAGGTCAACATGTCACACTGCTCCCTCCTTAAGGCTGTTCGTCCCG
>NW_019742766.1:0-683 GCF_002891405.2 Cryptotermes secundus | reverse complement strand
TTAAGAGAGTGCGTGTACCGAAGCTATTAATATATCCTTTCTTCCCTAGTAGTACCGTCATTTCCTAATGCGTGCCCTCTACACGTGACATATTTGGTGTCAGAACTTGGCGGCTCGGGTATTTTTGAATTTTTCAGCAGTGGTTACAACTACTTTACAGCCTTGTCCTACGAGAATGGAGACACGGAAGACTATGGAATTGCTGTTGAAAGAATTTAGGGTCAATGGGAAAGCCGCCGAAGAAGAAATCCTAGCCTGAATGGACGACAATATGAAAGACGGGCGAGAAAATACGGAGGCTGTCATGAAAGCCATGCGCGAAGAAACCCGCTCGAAGCGGTTTGAGAAAATGTACGCCCGAAAAATGCGATGGCCTGCCCAGGGCAGACAGAGGCGATTCTACAAGGTAAATAGACGAACTCAGGGGATAGTTAATCTGAGACGACAGAACGAAGAGAGTTTTCCGTAGAAACAACAGTGTTGCCATTTCCAGAACCGAAGAAGGAACGGCTTAGTGACCGAAAACTGGTCGGGGAGCGCCGCTGCCAGAAACCGAAGAAGAGGTTGGACGTCGCCCGCAGAGGTACGACACGCCGTGCGAAATTAAAACGACAAAAGGAAAAATTCGTTGGAGAAAATGCAACAGGGCCATGGTTGAGCGAGCATACCAGAAATAAGGGCCA
>NW_019742765.1:0-1136 GCF_002891405.2 Cryptotermes secundus | reverse complement strand
CGCAAAGCTATAAAGCTAGCAACGCATGTATAGCAATCTAGCTTGATAGCAACGCAAAGCTAGCTTCCTAGCAACGCAAAGCTAGGATGATTGCAACACCAAGATAGCAATGTAGCAAATCAAACCTATCAAGCTGGGAACGCAAAACTACACCCAAAATAAGGAAGCAACCAAGCAACCAAAGCTAGCAAGCTAGCAAAGAAAATCAACTAGCTAACAAAGCAAAGCTACCAAGCTAGCAACGGAAAGCAAGCAAGGTAGCAACGTAAAGCTTGCAAGCTTGCCGCGCAAATCTAGTAAGCTAGTAACGAAAAGCTGGCAAGGTAGAAACGCAAACCTGGCAAGCTAGAAACACATAGCTGGAGAGCTAACAACGAAAAGCTTTCAATCTAGAAAAGCAAAGGAAGCAAACTGGCAACGAAATGCTGGTAAGCTAGAAAAGCAAAGCTAGCAAGCTTGCAACGCAAAGCTAACAATCTAGCAACGCAAATCTAGCAAGCTAGGAATGCAAAGCAAGCAAGCTAGCAACGCAAAGTAAGTAATCTAGCAAAGCATAAATAGAAAGCTTGCAAGCTAGCAACGGAAGGCTAGCAAGCTAGCAACGCAAAGCTGGCAAGCTAGCAAAGCATATCTGGATAACTAACAAAGAAAAGCTAGCAAATTTTGAAACGCAAAGCAGGCAAGCTAGCAACGCAAAGCTAGCAAATTTTCAAGGCAAAAATAGCAAGATAGCAACTCAAAGCTAGCAAGCTAGAACGAAACCTAGCAAGCTAGCAACGCGAACTACCAAGCTTGGAACGCAAATCTAGCAAGCTAGCAACGCACTGTTTGCAAGCTAGCAACGCAAAGCTAGCAAGATAGCATCGCAAAGCCATAAAGTTTGCAACGCATATATAGCAATCTAGCTAGATAGGAACACAAAGCTAGCTAACTAGCAACGCAAAGCTAGGATGCTAGCAACACCAAGCTAGCAATGTAGCAAATCAAACCTATCAAGCTGGGAACGCAAAACTAGAAAGCTAGCAAAGCAAAGCTGGTAAGATAGCAAAGCAAATCTAGCAAGCTAGCAACGGAAAGCTAGAAAGCTAGATACGCAAAGCAAGCAAGATAGCAAAGCAAAGCTGACAAGCTAGGAA
>NW_019742764.1:314-468 GCF_002891405.2 Cryptotermes secundus | reverse complement strand
TTACTGAATATCACATATTATGGCACTATGCTGCCCTCCAATGGCTTATCTTTATGACTAAAAATCTTTGTTTTCAGTGAAATCGTTCCCTTGTTTCACGTGTATGGATACGCAACCAATTGAGTGAGTGGTGGGCATTTGTTTCGCCCGAATT
>NW_019742764.1:0-171 GCF_002891405.2 Cryptotermes secundus | reverse complement strand
ACCTAAACACCCGGTGTGCACCACCAAGGTTGGTTTCTTTCCTGGTATGAAGAGGAATTTATAAATAATAAGAGGGTGTTATGTGTATGTTTATATACATATATGTATATTTTGAGATTAATTATATGCCTGAAAGTATATGTTAAAATATTCAGTGAGATAAAATGGTAG
>NW_019742763.1:0-485 GCF_002891405.2 Cryptotermes secundus | reverse complement strand
CATATAGGTCTTCATGTATATTGTAAGTATTGTAAGTATTGTATCGTGTAATTCACCTAAACAGTGTAACGACATAACCATGCCTTCAGAATCGGACGAATTTTCAAGCCTGTACAACTGCCACCCTTATTATTCTTGCACCATGAATGTATTTCCTGACTTGTTTGGTATGTGGTATATTTCATGAAATAAAAGAAAGACGAAGTTGCCCTGTGCTTAATTAAGCACCTGACCAAGTAGACAGAAAGATTTAATATGTGTATATTTCCACGCATTCTTAATAGCGACAGTACATACGGAAGCACGTTCAAATTCCCCCCTATGGAAAGAGCCCCCCCTATAAACAGAAAGCCCGACTGGATATGTGGAAAAGAGAATACCTTCAGATCCTGTCGGGAATCAAACCCTCATTCCTCGGTCATCCGGCCCCTGACCCAGTGACCACAATGGCTGAGCTATCCCTGCTCCGATATATATGAAAGGAG
>NW_019742762.1:0-194 GCF_002891405.2 Cryptotermes secundus | reverse complement strand
TATAATCCATAACACTCACATTGCACGCGTGCTCCAAGGCCTCTGTGGCTGAACAGTTCCTACATACAGCCAATACACCACTTTGCTCCCTACTTAAGACTGTTTGTCCCGAATAATCTAATGGTGCACCTCCATTCCTTTTCTTTCCATTGTTTCCCTGGGTTCCTGCTAGCAATGTCTGCATTTGGTCTTGC
>NW_019742761.1:0-1376 GCF_002891405.2 Cryptotermes secundus | reverse complement strand
AGAAGAAGCGTTAGAGTAAGAGTAGCCGGATAAGTGGGAGCACCGATCACTCCCGAATTCATGGCCCCCACTGATGAGAGAGAAAGAGTCAGAGAGAAAGAGAGAAAGGAAGAAGAACTTTGGATGATTGTGATACAACTGGATCTCTTCTACGTTAGTAGAAAACCGCTTGAGACGACCTGGTCTTAAAGTTGGAGCAGATGTAGCGGTTGGAGAACGGACAACGGGAAGGAAAGAAACACCAAGCCATAGAAATAGAAGACATTGCGATCACCGCCCTTAGAAGAAAAGGAACGGGGATGCACAGTTAGGCTATTCGCTACGAAGAGTCTTAAGGAGGGAGCAATGTGGCATATTTGCTCTATGCAGGAACTGTTGAGCCACAGAGGCCTCGGAGCACGCGCGCAAAGTCAGAGTTGGGGATGGTATCGGTGTGTTGCTAGGCCAGTTTGGAGGGTGGTCGAATACCTCCACCGTGACCCTGCGGGACGTAGGAGGTGACGAAAAGGGAAGTCTCAAATCTGAGACAGTAAAGTATGGTCGCGAGTACCAAGGGACTTGGACCCAAGAAAGACTGCCCTGGCAAGGCCCAGCAGCATATACAAAAGAAAACACCAGTCCTCTCGCCAGAGAGGGCGCCACACAGAAACACGACCGTAACTGTGAAACAGTAATAAATATCCGGTCATGAGCCCCATATGAGCCTCTGAACCAAGACTTACTGACTGACTGATCGAACATCAGTCGCAATATGACTTTGACATTGTTGAAGCGGTTAAGTTGAGAGTGGCGGAAGCAAGGGAAATGTAACCAGGAATACAGAAGGTAGCCTGTAAGAATGTCAAGTGTGAGATAGAAGACTAGTGTGTGACGGTGCAGTGGATTATAAGGTATATGTAAATCAGCGATAGCGCTCTATCAGAGTTTAAGTGAGAGAGTGCGTGTAACCAAGCTGTTAATAAATCCAATCATCCGAACTATAACCCGTCATTTCGATACGCGTATCCCCCTACACGTGACAGTTTATTTATGTCTAATCAGTCACTTCATTAGCTGGCTTCTATTGGTCAAATATTCTTGAATGTACGCATGTGCCATATTTAACGTGAGTGACATGTGGAGTAAGTGATGTGGTTATCTCACCTTCGCTGACTCGGCAACTGAAATCATATCGTCGCATAGCTGCTCACGGTGTACTTCTGCCGCCTGTGGAGAAATAGAGATGGTTGTTTAACTGATTCTTAAAACAGTCATAAACATTGATTAGTTCTTTTGGCCCTTTTTTTAACCTTTACGTCTGATCCCTCTCTTAAAAACAGCATAAAACCGGTATAGGAGACGAACAGGCAGACCGCAGATGGACGTAAATTTACATC
>NW_019742760.1:254-1424 GCF_002891405.2 Cryptotermes secundus | reverse complement strand
AAAATGTGGATCTATACATCCACTTCTTTATCGCCCTCATTGGGCAGAGCTTAATTGGTTAAGCACAAGGACTACTTTACCTTTACCTTATGTAACGGATGCAGAAATCTGCAAAGTTCCTAGCTATATAACTAGTGGGGACATTTCTCACAAGCTACATAAGTAAATTCTTACACCCATCAGAAGAAACGGGTTCGAGGAAACATGTGACAGTGGAATTTATAGGAAACTACGTGAGAACGCCACTGTTTTAAAAGTATTAAGAACAAGAAATTATCATTAAAAGGCACCGAAGGATTGTAATTTTATTGGTTATTGTGTTATGGAAAGCCCGGTTTCAACAGTAAGTTACACAGCGTGTGGGTGAGTGGGGAATTTACTCATGAACGAATATGACAGTAAATTTGGGAAGAAAATATCCAGAGAGTGGTATCAGATACAGAGGTGGAAATGATACTTGCTGGAGTAACGTTATAGAACTTTCAGGTCCTCAACCTAAAGTTGGATCACTGGCAGTCACTACAGGCAAATTACAAGGTAATGACGGTCTACATAAGCAGATCTAGGAAACAAGAAAAGGTAAATGAAATATTTGCTGGGAAACCTCTTGGAAAGTAGCCACTTCTCAAATGGAAGAGGACAGTGACGGTGATGCATGTTTGGCAGCGGAACACAAAACGAGTTGAAAGAGATAAAGTTATTATTATTATCCTTACTTTAACTTAACATCGGTTATCAATGGCTTAGGATTTATAACCTCAATTGAGAGGGTGATCAATGAATAACGAATTTGAAAAAGTTGCGAAAGCAAAAAGAAAAAGTAGCCTAATTTTAATTTTCCCCAGCATTTTCTGGAGGTACTGAGGAGGATCATGAACAACACTCAAGATAACCGATCCCCGAGTCGAGGTTTTAACGCGAACTATAACGACCAATATGCAGAAATACTGTCCATTCGACTGGGACATTCTGTCTGTCCGTCTGTTCAGATCGTTGCGTTGAAAGTAACAGGCCGTGGTTTTTGAACGTTGAAAGGTAACTCCAATAATCTACTTACTTACTTACTTACTTACATACGTACTCATGGAGCTGAGCCCTTCTGGAGGAGCCGCCAATTCTGCAGCTACCCAAGAATTTCCCGGCATTTTATGGAACCCGAAGGTTCATCAC
>NW_019742760.1:0-204 GCF_002891405.2 Cryptotermes secundus | reverse complement strand
TATCAAATCCATACCATCCCATCCCATCCTATCTCTCTAAGATCCATTCTAATATTGTCCACCCACCTCCGTCTTGGTCTTCCTAGTGGTCTCTTTCCTTCTGGCTTTCCCACCAATATCTTATACGCATTCCTCGTCTCTCCATTCGTACTACATGATCTCCCCACCTCATCATCCTTGACTTGATCATTCTAATTATACTTG
>NW_019742759.1:0-379 GCF_002891405.2 Cryptotermes secundus | reverse complement strand
TACCCTGTGATTCTATTTCATAATTATAAACAGATTTGTATTATTGTAAAGTCACAGTTACTGAACAGATATTTGTATGTTCTAAAGTCAGAAGTTTATAAATTGTTATTTGTATATTCATAAATTGTTTGTAAATAAATGTCAGTAGAATAGTATTGAAAAAAAAAACTGTCTACTATTTTGGCCAGTCCCACTTACAACCCCTTTTTAACTGGAAAGTTAGTAACGAAAAAGACTCTGAAGAAACTTTCTAAGATACTTCTATTATGGTTTCCAGGCCTACACATTTACAGCGTGTTATAAAAATTTGGAAGAAGCTGGGGACATGGACAGATTCCTTGTAGAGATGACCAAACCAAAAGAAAATAGACATGAGATC
>NW_019742758.1:0-640 GCF_002891405.2 Cryptotermes secundus | reverse complement strand
ATTAGAATATACTAAACTATAATTTTGCCTGTGGCTCTGTATGGGTGTGAAAATTGATCTCTGATATTAAGGGAGGAACATAGACTGAGGGTGTTTGAGAACAGGGTGTTGAGGAGAATATTTGGACCGAAGAGGGATGAAGTGACAGAAGGTTGGAGAAAACTGCATAATGAGAAGCTTCAGAACTTGTACTCTTCTCCAAGTATAATTAGAATGCTCATGTTGAGGAGGATGAGGTGGGCAGGTCATGTAGCATGAATGGGGGAGATGAGGAATGCGTATAGGATATTGGTGGAAAAGCCAGAAGGAAGGAGACCACAGGGAAGATCAAGGCGTAGGTGGGTAGACAATATTAAAATATATCTTAGAGAGATAAGATGGGATGGCATGAATTGGATTGATCTAGCTCAGGATAGGGACCTGTGGAGGGCTCTTGTCAACAAGGTAATGAACCTTCACGTTCCATAAAATGTTGGGAAATTCTTGAGTAGCTGCAGAATTGGTGGCTCCTCCAGAAGGGCTCAGCTCCATCAGTAAGTAAATAAGTAAGTAAGTATACATAAAACAAATTGAACATAAATTTCAGGTAGTTCATTATACAAGGTGTGGCAATAAAGAACCAGGATTACTTTTATGACTC
>NW_019742757.1:0-1104 GCF_002891405.2 Cryptotermes secundus | reverse complement strand
AGGTCCCAGACAAAACACTCCAGGACTCCACTAATTTATGAAAATAGCAGTGGTAGATATAACATTTTTTTTGTGGAAGCAGGTCAACCTCTTGACGTGCTATAAATTTTAGTAGAGGGCATGACCCCAGACATCAGACTCAAAGTTTCTAAAATTACAATGGGTTGCGAACCTTGCAACACTTCCCTTTATTTTTTAAAATAAGTAAAGTAGGCTAAAACCACCCTCGCGTTAATTAATGTCAAAGTCTTACGCAAAATGTGATACTCTTAAAGTAGACCCTGCCCTGATTTCAACAGTACTACGCGGAGACATATAGAGGATTGAAAGCAGTACCTCACGTTCTTCAACTCAGAATTCTACAGACTGGTAAGGGTGTTGCTTTGGCCATTTGCCCCTTGCTGATGAAAACCACTGTACCTACTGTATACGCGAAGATATGAACAACCTCTTCGTCTACCGAGTATTGAACTCCACCCGTGGACCTATCGCTATAGCGAGTGAACTACTTCAATGTCTGCTTGATTATGATTAAGATCATTTTATAACATCTAATTACATGGTGAGGTCCAAGCATTCTTCCGGGTAACTATACGCTGATCTATTTCACGTTAGCTAGACGCGTCTGCACTATAGCTACATTAGCACGCCTGTCTGTTCTGGCGAGTCATCGGCATTCACCCGGAAATTATGATGCAACTCGGAACGAACTTTGCCTTCTCGCACCGCCCCTCCTCAACCCGTACTCCTGCGCGCTGCAGCAAACACAACAACAAGGAGCAGCGATATGTCGTAAAAGTTTCAACTCGGTCTCCCCTCCTGGAACCTCCTTGTCCCTGTTGCCCGCAGTTCTCATCGGTGAACCGCGCGCCGCTAATCCGGCGTCTCAGTCGTGTATTACGAAGTGAGGAGTGCTGATTGTGGAAGCGTTCGCGTTCGGTAGCGTATGTAATACTTCGCAGCGGTTACCTTAGTGCGGCCTAGCTCACGTGCACAGGTGCCAGCATTGTTTGGAATCACAAGTGGGGCTCGTTGCTGCAGGATCAGTGAGACTTGTCCAGATGGAGAAGGAAGGCACCCTACTGCCTCCAAGGACTTCAGGGG
>NW_019742756.1:0-677 GCF_002891405.2 Cryptotermes secundus | reverse complement strand
CCAGCCCCATCGATCGAACAAATCAGCCACTGCTTGTGCTGCGTGAGACCGAGCATTGTCCTGAAAATGATGGGTGGGGTTTGCAGAAAGTGTTGCCGCTTCTTTCTCAAATCTGGACACAGGTTGTGTTAAAAAATGAACACTAATACTGTCCATTGACGGTCTGCTGTCGGGGAACGGTATGCGTTAGGATAACACTATCACAGTCGTACACGAGAATCACCATACTTTCACTATGCTGATGTTCTGACGAACTTTTGATTTTCGTGGTGACTCGTAATGACGCCATTCATTTCATTTGTGGCTCGTACGATTTGGCCCATGATCCAGCATAATGATACGGCGTAAAAAATAGCCTCTCTTTTGCGTTCATAGCGCTCCAAGTAGTTATGAGGAGTCATTTCTGCATTTCTGTCAAATCATGCGGAACGTAATATGATGGAATTTCTCTCATGCCCAGGCGTTCCTTCAGAATATGAAGCACAGCCGTATGCGCTAATCCTGTCTCGGGTCAGCCCACGAATCGTATGGCGTCGACCACTCTTCAGTAACGCGGGAAGAGCATACATTTCTTCACTGACACTAGGACGACCTGGCCGACACATGTCTGCCACATGTTGGCGTCCCTCGTCGAAGGCTTTTACCCATCTTGCCACTGTTCTGTAAGGCAATGCAGA
>NW_019742755.1:0-455 GCF_002891405.2 Cryptotermes secundus | reverse complement strand
TCCTGTTGTCACACAGAGAATTTCGTCTTGCTCTTGTGCGGAACACACCGGAAGGGGTCCACCTCGCCATCAACGGCCCAGGGGTCGAACCCATGCCGTTTCATCGGAGATATCTCTATTAGAGGAGGCCAAACCACATCACTGGCCAACTTCCTCTACTTCGCAATTGAGGTGTCGTGTGTGTTTTTCGCGTGGGAAACGAAGAACTGTCTGGACAAAGTGCGTGAAGTGTGACGGACTCTGGATTTCCGGATGTTTCCAAGATTTCCACACGAAGCAAACATTCCGTTAGATGACGCAGGTGGGAAGAGAGACAAATTATAAAGATGGTGACCAAAAATCATGTAAGTAGAAAAAGAATTTATAACTTAAAATTAGATTTTAAAAAGATGGCTGCACGCGTGGACTGTGCGACGACATATGGCGTCATTCGTTCCCTTGACTTTATTTTAATG
>NW_019742754.1:0-3071 GCF_002891405.2 Cryptotermes secundus | reverse complement strand
ATCAGCGCATACATAGTGGGGAGAAGCCATTTTGCTGTGATGTACCTAAAAAGTCATTCAGTCAACGGATTACTCTGAAGACACATCAGTGCATACATACTGGGGAGAAGCCATTTTCCTGTGATGTATGTAAAAAGTCATTCAGTGTTCAGAGTACTCTGAAGACACATCAGCGCATACATAATGGGGAGAAGCCATTTTGCTGTGATGTATGTAAAATGTCATTCAGTGTTCAGAGTCATCTGAAGACACATCAGCACATACATAGTGTGGAGAATCCATTTTGCTGTGATGAATGTAATAAGTCATTCAGTGATCATAGTAGTCAGCACATACATGTTGATGTGTGCAGTAAATCATAGAGCAGTAGAGATGGGTTTAGGGTGAAGGAACAGTATGTGTCTTATAGCATGCCACAGTTTTGCTGTTTGTGGCATCCTTCAGTTTTGTACAATGCTACAGTATATTGGAGTTGATTGCTGTTGCTAACCTTTAGAACTGACTGGAAATGAACCAGGTCCCAGGGTACAGAACATCTGTGCAAATGAATTGCATTTGATTCTGACTGCTGAATGTGCACAAGACCCTGTCTTGTTGAGTGGAAACAGACATGAAATGACATGACATTTTCCTGCAGTTATGTTAATTCAGCATTGGAAGCCAATGATTAGTAAGAGTGTAGTCACTGAAACAGATCGACAGCTTATGCACATAATTCAGCAGCATCATATGCTTTTTGCTGATGTTATCTGTGCTCTTCTGCCAATACATGTTAGTAAATTTGTTGATCAGTTAGTTACAGATTGATATATATCACTTGGATTGAGTATATTGAGATAACTCTTATCGATTGGTCAGATGAATACAAACTTGGCTATATTGGACATTGCAGACAAGATATCTGTTTGCGGGATGCTTGGTATATTAATTATAAAAAGAAAGTTAAAGAAAGGTGGGTCGATTCTGCTTCTGGAGAAATGAAGTAGTACAGAGAATTTAATTGAAAAGCTCAAGAAAGACTTACGTACATCTTATTATTATGAATATCAGCAGAGAAACTGAGTGGAGAGTTCTGTTATAAGATCAGAAAAGAAAGTAGTTTGGCACTGGGGCACTCCTTTGCCTTAGAGCAAAAGAGTCAACTGAAAATTATGAAGTAAGTTTCAGTGTAATTATATAATTCTTGAATAAAATTAGGCAATGTCATTAATATTATTAATAGGAATTCAGAGGTTTCATGTAGTGGAATGACACAAGAGGAATAGGTTTTAAATGTACTTAAATTCAGTGTCGTTATGCCCCTCCCTACGTACCTGTTTTCTTCACTGCCCGAATGAACTGCATCATAACTGAAGCCAATTCTTTGTCACTCTTTGCAAGTGATCTCAGATTACTGACACTTTTTTTTTGCCAAGGAACGCTTGCTTCATTTATCATAAGATGTACCATGCATTCATCCCTCAAAAACTGCATCAGCATAACTTTCTCGTGTGTCATCTCACGTTGGCTGTCGTTGCATCATCAGAACTGATCCTGCTCCATGGTCCTGGAATATGTGTTCCATTTTGTGTGTCTTCACCATATAAAGTAGTAGGCAGTGCACGAATGGATTTGCAAGTTGCAGTTGTCCTCAGAAAAGTGTGAAGGTAGGCTGATGCTGTGTATTCTGTGTGCTTAAGGAAGGGAATATGCAGTGAAATCATCTGGCTCAGGATAGGGGCCAGTGTCCGGCCGTGAATGGTAATGAACCCTTGCATTCCATAACATGTTGGTAATTCATTCAGTAGCTGAGCAACTAGTAGCTTCTCTGGAAAGGTGTAGCTTTGTTAAGTTGGTTAATACCGTATTTATGCATGTATAGGCCGCAGCACAATTTTCAGACAGAAATGATAGAAAAAATAATTTTCTTGGAATATTATTTCAGGAGTAGAAATTATTCCGAAATTTGGCAACGTTTAACATTCCTAAGTTCGCAACTAGCGAAAATAACGGTACCGCTCGGAACAAAGGCATTGCGGGGAGAGTTATAACCTTTTCGCCTTTACTTGACTTGCCTGGTTAGTTCTGAGTGAAACATGGGTCGAGTAAGAGCAGGTTATACGTCTAAATTTAAACTTCAACTGGTGCGTTAAGCACAAGAACACGGAAATCGAGCAGCAGGGAGAAAATTTGACGTTGACAAAAAAAATGTGCGAAGATGGATACTAACAAAAGATGCCCTTGAAAAAACGTCACAAAATCGACAATCTTTCCGCGGAAAGAAAGCTAAATTTCCAGAACTTGAAAATAAACTTTTGCGATACGTGCGTAATACATGGGCGGATGGATTTTCAGTGTCTGTGGAAATGATTCAATTTGAAGGCCTCAAAATAGCGGACAATGAAAATTCCTCATAATGAATTTAAGGGAAGTTGTGGATGGGCAAGGCGCTTTATGGCCTGACATGATCTTGTAATTCGGCGACGGACATCAATAGCGCAGCGCCTTCCTGACACATACCAGGAGAAACTTCTTGGATTTCAAAAACATGTCCTGAAATTAAGAAAGACGCACAACTACACCATGGGAGCTATTGGAAATGTTGATGAAACTCTTGTGTTCTTTGAAATGCCAGGTGAAAGTACGGTGAACAAAGCAGGCGAGTAAACAGTGCATGTGCGGACTGCAGGAGCAGAAAAGCAGCGGTGTACCATATTGCTTGGTATCACTGCTGATGGAAACAAACTACCACCATTTGTAATCTTCAAACGCAAGACATTGCCGAAAGAAAAGCTTCCACCGGGAATTTTGGTGAGAGTTCAAGAAAAAGGATGGATGACAGAAGAGCTCTATCTGGATTGGTTGAAATCAGTGTGGTTTCAGTGCCCAGGCGCACTTTTACGTCAGCGGTCAATGTTAGTGGCTGACAGTTTTCGAACCCATTTAACTGAAAATGTGAAAGTGAAGATGCAGGAGAAAAGTGATATGGTTGTGATACCAGGGGGGATGACTGGCATGTTACAACCACTTGTCGTGTCAATAAACCATCCTTTCAAGTCTCATTTGTGGCACTTTTACCGGGACTGGAGATG
>NW_019742753.1:740-856 GCF_002891405.2 Cryptotermes secundus | reverse complement strand
ATCGTCATCTTCATCGTCATCGTCATCGTCATTTTCATCGTCATCTCCATCGCCATCGCCATCGCCTTCGCCATCGCAATCGCCATCCCCATCGGCATCGCCATCGCCATCGTCAT
>NW_019742752.1:1005-1156 GCF_002891405.2 Cryptotermes secundus | reverse complement strand
AATTAAATAACGTAAAAAATTCGATAGATTTCCATAAATTTAATTAGAATCTTTGCCAATTTGTTGAAATTATATATATTAGCTTGAAATCTGCAATAGTTTTCAGTTAAAATTTTTTAAATTTTATCGATATCTTTCAAAGTATAAATTC
>NW_019742752.1:719-812 GCF_002891405.2 Cryptotermes secundus | reverse complement strand
AATTTTCACAAAATTGGATGATTTCGTTCATAATTTGTTAAAATTCTTTTAATTAAATTAGAATGACTGAACATTTTAATAAAATTCATTAAA
>NW_019742752.1:0-207 GCF_002891405.2 Cryptotermes secundus | reverse complement strand
TAAAAAGAAATCTTTCATATATATTGTTTTTATTTCCTCATATTAAAGTGAAATCGTCAAATATTATTCGGAAAACTTTAATAAAATATGTTGTGTTCGTCCATAATTTGTTTAAATTCATTTAACTAACTTATAATCACTGAAACATTTATTAATATACATTTAATAATATAGTATTTATCAGAAATTTGAAGGATTTCCTAAAAT
>NW_019742751.1:0-1439 GCF_002891405.2 Cryptotermes secundus | reverse complement strand
ACAGTGTAGATAAAAGTAGTTACATACTGGAGAAACACAACATAATTTTTTTTTAATTCGCTTTGTGGGCGGTGGAGTCCAGTTGGGTCCACGCGTCACGGCGACCACTGATTGGCCTATTGTAGCTTGCCCCGGGTGATTATGATGATGGAGAATTTGGTGGAATGAAGATGTCAGGGGAAACCGAAGTACTCGGAGAAAACTTGCCCCCGCGCCAATTTGTCCACGACAAATCCCACATGACCCGACCCGAGCTTGAACCCGGGCTGCCGCGGTGGGAAGCCAGCGACTAACCGCTTGAGCTATGGCACGGCCCAACACGACATAAAGTCAAATATTAATAAAAGTAAACATAATAATAATAATAATAATAATTTCAAGTGTTGAACACATTGATGCCAGTGACGGACTTCTTTTTGAAAGATTCAGTCACATCGAGTTTATGCAACGTCTTAAAGGTTTTAAAAGTCCCACCATTGACTGTTGGCCAAAGAACGACAGTAAAATTCCGCCTTTATCGAAGACTGCACCACGATATTGAAGCTTGAAGGTAAAGCTGTACGAATACTGAACCACGGCACCACTGGATAGAGAGAGAGAGAGAGCAGCAGTCGGGCTTAAGTTCTGTCGCGTTAATCTGAAAATCACATAGGAGGCTACTGTTAGTTCCTCGGAACTCTAGCCGTGGTAGAGGGGTCATATCTCTCGCGGAGCTGGGGGAGCAGTCTTGTCAGCCTACGTCAGCGTGGGTACTACCAGTTTGTAATGTAGCGTCTTGGTGTGTGGTCAGGTGGATAGTACGTTGTGTATCTACTCCTGGTCTCCGTAGGTAATGTTTTCCGCTCGGAGAGTAGCTCTGAACGTCACCACAGCAAATGTACAGCTTCGCGTGCTCCACAACAGCGTTTACCTTTCCGCGCGGTTAAAGTTACGAGGCACTAACTATAGGTGGGTCTCAGATCCGGCCTGTACACAGAAGCGGCGAAGAGAAAAATGCATGCTACAGAGTCTAAACCCGACAGTCTGGCCCTCAGCCCGTCACGTTACTGACAGCTGCCATGGTCTATAGACCTACACCTGCAATTACGTGAGTTCTCGAGGAATTGTAGCGTCAGTTAATATGACGGCACTAAACAACTCACAAATCTTAGTACGTTCTTAGTTATAGCAGAAGCACTGTAGATCATTGAAGGTCGCAGTGCGGGGTCCGGTTTTTATGGCGCAACCCTTACATGCGTAGTTATAGCAGTGTTTGCAGCGCTTGATTGTGCCAAAGAACCTTCTCAAAGCGGTGACATCTTGTGACGAGCCATTGCTTTTACGTCGGGGGTATTCTTTTGACCCCATATCGAATTCCACAGTTCCTCGGCTTGACCGTCTACCTCATGATCGCATGTCATAGTTAAATCTTTTCTCCCTGTACCGAAAATCTCTGCGGG
>NW_019742750.1:349-731 GCF_002891405.2 Cryptotermes secundus | reverse complement strand
CAAGTTAGCAACGCAAAGCTGGCACGCTAGCAAAGCTAAGCTAGCGAAATAGCAACGCAAAGCTATCAAGCTGGCAACGCAAAAGCTAACAAGCTAGCAAAGCAACGCTACCAAGCTAGCAACGCAAAGCTAGCAAGGTAGCCAAACAAATATAACAACGCAAAGCTAGCAAGCAAGAAACGAAAAGAAGCAAGCAAGCAACGCAAAGCTAGCAAGCTACCAAAGCAAAGCTAGCAAGCTAGCAACGCAAAGCTAGCAAGCTAGCAACGCAAAATTGGCAAGCTATCAACGTTAAGCTGTCAAGGTAGCAACAAATATCTAGCAAGCTAGCAAACTAGCAACTCAAAGCTAGCAAGCTCGCGACGCCATGCTTGACAGGTAG
>NW_019742750.1:0-227 GCF_002891405.2 Cryptotermes secundus | reverse complement strand
AGCAAAGCTAGCAAGCTAGCAACGCAAAGCCAGCATGCTAGCAAAATCTAAAGTAGCAAGCTAGCAACGCAGAGATAGCAAGCTAGAAACGCAAAACAAGCAAGCTAGAACGCAAAGCTAGCAAGCTAGGAACGCAAAGCTACCTAGCTAGCAACGCAAATCTACCTAGCTAGCAACGCAATTCTACCAAGCTTGAAACGCAAAACTAGCAAGCTAGTAACGCAAAG
>NW_019742749.1:0-877 GCF_002891405.2 Cryptotermes secundus | reverse complement strand
CAGCAGCTCAAGGACACCTAAATAAAAAAACAGATGACTAACCCATATAACAAGATGCAATCCGAGGCCTACAACATAACAGAAACAAGACAGCATTACAGTGAGCAGCAGATTCTTCAATCACAACAACCTGTACACCTGAAGATGGCTGGTTGGGCCGAAACATGTAGTGGTGATAAAGAAAGGCAAGTGAACAGTAACCAATGTTGAACATTGACGGCATCAAAGCAAGACACAAAGTCGGATGATATCACGCATATGTGTTACCCTCCTGCATGCAAACACAGTAAAGCAAAAGAGAGGCAGTTTGTTGGACAAATAAGTATCAGTCTGACATGGTCACACACATCAAACTGACATTTCTTCCTGTAATACTGTAATAGTATCTTCCTGTCATGCATGGATGATAGGACAGCAGAATGGACGTCAGAGAAATGCTGCAACTTGTTCGTTATGACTGTATAGCAACAACTTCTTCCTCTTATGGCAGACGAGTCACTTGAGGTCTCATGCTGGTGAGTCGCAGGCCTGAAACAATTACATGAATAGCATTAAAAAACAGGTTCTGATTTGCATGTGACTCTGTATGTACGGTTTCAAACTTGATCCACTTTTAATTTCAACAAAATGTAAAACTTCTTTGTGGCTTGCAATAACACAAAAAAATTATGGTTACATAACATTCCTGCATGATAATACTTGGCACTCCCCCCCCCCACACACACACACAACAAACATGTTTGCTTGTACTCTCAAGTTCAGTTTTTGCATCAAGACTGAAAAATACAGTGCAATGATAAATGTGTGAGACTTTTGCCAAGTTTCTCAATACAGATCAACTATTTGCTGGTATACATACTGGCCTAAAGAAAAGGTA
>NW_019742748.1:0-458 GCF_002891405.2 Cryptotermes secundus | reverse complement strand
CAACGCAAAGCTAGCAAGCTAGCAACGCAATGGTAGCAAGCAAGACACACAAAGCTGGCAAGCAAGGAACACAAAGCTAACATGCTAGCAACGCATATCTAGCAAGCTAGCAACGGAAAGCTAGGAAGCTAGCAACGCAAAGATAACAAGCTAGCAACGCAAAGCTAGCAAGCTAGCAAGGCAAAAATTGCAAGCTAGCAAACGCAAAGCTAGCAAGCAAGAATGAAATGCTAGCAAGCTAGGAACGCCAAATTAGCAAGCTAGCTTCTCATAGCTGGCAAGCAAGCAACGGAAAGGTAGCATGATAACAACGCAAAGCTCTCAAGCTAGCAACGCATATCTAGCAATCTAGCAACGCTAAGCTAGCTATCTAGAAACGCATATCTATCAAGCTAGCAACGCCAAGCTAGCAGTTTAGCAACGCAAACCTATAACCAGTCAATGCAAAGCTAGCAAGC
>NW_019742747.1:0-774 GCF_002891405.2 Cryptotermes secundus | reverse complement strand
CATTGATCGCTTGCTTGCTTTGCGTTTCTTGCTTGTTTGCTTTGCTTTGCTAGCTTGCTAGTTTGGCTTTGCTAGCTTTGCTATCTTTGCGTTGCTAACTTGGTATCCTTGCGTTGCTAACTTGCTAGTTTTCGTTGCCAGCTTGATCGGATTGCGTTGCTTCCTTGCTTGTTTTTCGTTGCTAGATTGCCAGCATTGTGTTGCTAGATAGCTAGCTTCGCGTTGCTAGCTTGCTAGATATGGGTTTATAGCTTGCCAGCTTAGCGTTGGTAGCTTGCCAAATTTGCGTTGCTAGCTTGGCAGCTTTGCGTTCATAGCTTGGTAGATATGCGGGGCTAGTTCGCTGGCTTTGCGTTGTTAATTTCCTAGCTTTCCGTTACTAGCTTGCTAGCTTTGCGTTGCTAGCTTGCTATGTTTGATTGCTAGCTTGCTAGTTCTGCGTTGCTTGCTTGCTTGCTTGCTTGCTTTAAGTTTCTTGCTTGCTAGCTTTGTGTTGTTAGCTTGCAAGTTTTGCGTGGCTATCTGTCTAGCTTTGCGTTGGTAGCTTGGTAGCCTTGCGTAGGGAGCTTGTTAGCTTTGCGTTGCCAGTTTGATAGGTTTGCTACATTGCTAGATTGGCGTTGCCGGCTTGCTAGCTATGCGTTGCAAGGTAGGTAGCTTTGCGTTGTTGGCTTGCTAGATTGCTAGATATGATTTTCTAGTTTGATTAATTTTGCGTTGCTATCTTGTTAGCTTTGCTTTGCTAGCTCGCCAGCTATGCGTTGCTAGCTTGCT
>NW_019742746.1:246-424 GCF_002891405.2 Cryptotermes secundus | reverse complement strand
CGAAAAAAAGACAGGGAAGACTTCCTGGCCAAACTAGACGCCGATGGAAAAACTGACAAGGAAGAAATGAAGGCCGTAAGAAGGAAAGACAGAGAAGATTTCCTGGCAAAATTAGACGTCAACCAGAAACAAACCGAAGTCATGCTGACAAAATTAGACGCCTACAAAGAAAAGGCGG
>NW_019742746.1:0-232 GCF_002891405.2 Cryptotermes secundus | reverse complement strand
GGAAGAAATTAAGGCCGAAATGCGATCTATGCGGTCAGAGTTGGATGATAATATCCAACATCGAGTTGAAAACATTTTGGCGATCGTTGAGCACGACAAACAGACTCTCCGGTCAGAAATAACTGAGCAGATTGAAGTGTCCCTTTGCGCGCGGACAGATAAAATCCAGGAGGAGCTAACGAAAACCTCTGCAGCAATTGACGAAACCAAACGCGAGTTCCAGGCCCGGTTG
>NW_019742745.1:0-570 GCF_002891405.2 Cryptotermes secundus | reverse complement strand
CTTGCTATCTTTGCGTTGCTAGCTTGCTAGGTTTGCGTTGCCAGCATTGCATTGCTAGCTTGCAAGCTATGCGTTGCTATTTTGCTAGTTTTGTTTTGCTTTCTTTCCTGCTTTGCGTTTCTTCCTGGCTAGCTTTGCGTTGCTAGCTTGCTAGCTTTCCTTTTCTAGGTTGCTAGTTATGTGTTGCCAGCTTGGTAGCTTTGCGTTGCTAGTTTGCTAGCTTTGCATTGCTAGCTTTCAAGCTTTGCCTTGCTAGCTTGCTACTGTTGCGTTGTTAGCTTGCTAGCTTTGCGTTCCCAGCTTGCTGGCTTTGCGTGCTCGCTTGCTACCTCTGCGTTGCTAGTTTGCTACATTGCTAGATTTGCTTTGATAGCTTGCTATCTTTGTGTTGCTAGCTTTCTAGCTTTGCGTTGCTAGCTTGACAGCTTTGCGTTGCTAGCTTACCAGCTGTGCGTTGCTAACTTGCCAGCTATGCGTTGCTAGCTTGCCAGCTGTGCGTTGTTGCTTGCTAAATTTGCGTTGCAGGCTTTCTAGCTTTGCGTTGCTAGCTTGCCAGCTGTGCGTTGATAA
>NW_019742744.1:0-277 GCF_002891405.2 Cryptotermes secundus | reverse complement strand
GTAAGCAATGCAAAGCAAGCAAGCTAGAAACGCATAGCTAGCAAGTTAGCAACACAAAGCTAGTAAGATAGCAACGCAAATCTAGCAAGTTGCAACGAAGATATAGCTATCTAGCAAACTAGCAACGCAAAGCTAGTGAGCTAGAACCGTAAAGCTGGGAAGCCTGCAACGCAAAACTGACAATCTTGCAACGCAAAACTGACAATCTTGCAAACGAAAAACCTGGCAAGCAAGCAACGCAAAATAGGCTAGCTAGCAAAGCAAATCTAGCAAGCTA
>NW_019742743.1:0-3212 GCF_002891405.2 Cryptotermes secundus | reverse complement strand
ATCCTTCTCTCTAATTATAGGAACTCGAGAAATGCAAAACCGATTCTGATGAAGTTTTGCCAAAATGCATATTACTTTACTGAATAAAATAGGGCAACAAAAATATACATTTTGAACAATGAGTTACATGCGTTCTTGCACGCATAGCGAGCGTAAATACTTATTGGAGATGAAAATGTTTCGAGCACTGCGTTTTATATACTTCATGCTGGTTTATTGCTTGGGTTACAATTGATCACACACCAAACGTCGGTTGATTTTCACCGGACTACACGGCGTCATATGTAAGTATATAGAATTATTCTTTCCAGACACGTCATGGTTGGTGACGCATAGTGGTTCGAAACAGCACCGATGGTTTTGCCGTTTAAATAATATTTTGCATGTGTTAAATCGCGATTTAGATTATAACAAAGGCTCTAAACTTTACTCTTTCTTTTGCGCAAACTAATTCTGAGTCCTAGACAACTTTCTATGAAATGATGTGCAAGAAATATGGTGCAGTGTCTGATTATATTTTCAAATCCCTTTTGGTTTAATCGGGCAACTTTCCCAATCCCCACAATAAAGCACGCTTAAGTTATGGAAGCTAATAATCCCTTGGCGAGAAACTATATTTTAAGCCCAGAAAGAATAATCATTGGACATTAATGCTCAAGTTACGTTACGTTGTCACACAAATATACTGTCGCTTGTAAGGGGGCGCGGGTGACGAAAATAAGGGGTTCCGAATCCGATGGTTGGGAAGCCAGCGACTAACCGCTTGAGCTATGGCTCGGTCTAACGTTCAGTGTAAATCTTCAATCCAGAATTCAGTCGAAAACTAATAAATATCTTCCGTTATCTGAATTTGAGATGTTCCTCATTATGCTTTAATGTTATGCTTAAAATACAGGCAATTGATTGCTGCCTTCTGGATTATAATGTTATGTAGTCTTGTCGATGAGGCCGGTCATGGTAGCCGAGCGGTCTAAGGCATGCACTGCCTTCGCTCGCTTGGAAACCGGAATCGTTGTTTCGAATCCCACTCAGGGCATGGATGTTTGTGTGCGTTTTTCTCTGTTCTGATCACCCTCCCAAGGAGTCCTACCGTATTTGTAAGATCTAGAAAAACCGAAGTGAACGGAGAAGTTCATGGAGGTAGGCCTAGGCCCACTGGGGCTCTAGTGCCGAGGGAAAAAAAGTCTTGTCGATGGTAACCAACGTTTCTGAGCAACCTGCTGGCTTCGCCAATCTTCAAGATGGAGCAACATGTTATTCCGAAACATTTGTAAGAATTTACCATACTCTACGATGCCGTCATGGAGAAGACCCCAATCTATATTGTCATCACGTTGAGACCTTTAGATGTGAAGACATAATAGGCACAGTAATCAAAGCGAGAACATTTCTAATGAACTTACTGCATTTCCTCAAATTCAATTAATGGAATAGTCATTGCAGAATCATCACATATAGGAGTATTTATTTTCGGCCAGAACTGTTACGGTTACATCGTATAATTTAATTCATGTTTGGGATTTAATATTTATGGTTACAGGACTTCTGAAAAATATGCTTACTATCAGGTAATAGAGTTCTGTTAGCTGATTTTCCCGATGAGCATCTTAACCAGTACTCCCTTCTCCAGAGATGCACATGAGCAGGATAAGCAAACTACATATAAATCCTATTCCACTATATCGGACAGCTGTAAGCTTTCTGATGGAATGCTGTGTTCCTGCATGATCCGGAAGTCAGACAGTGTCCTGTTTCCTGTCGCATGAGTATCATTCGTTAGTGTAGAGAGCTTTAGTCCTTTGGCGTTGTGACACTATAATTACAGTTGTAAGAAAAATATGCAGTTGTTGAGAAAAGTACAGCTGAAAGTGTTCTGCGGCATTTTTTCCTAGTAATTTTAATTACTTCTTGGCATTTCCTGCGTGGTATTACAGGTACGAGCAGGTAGAAGCCACCAGATTTCGCTGTCGAGTGAGGATTACTCCGTCATACTGCTGAAGTCCCGGGTTCAATTCAACTCGTCGTTCTCGCGGTCCCACTGACGGTGGCTGTATCTTGTTACTTTACGTGTTGGCTTTACAATCGAGTCACTGTAGCTGATAGCCCATTGTGGTGGGGCGCACAGATGAAAAGTATGAAATGCATTTGTTGAGTATGCAGATGGACATAGGATCTGCAGAACTAAGGCGATGCAAGGTTCTGCTAATACCAGAGAACTAGCAACTAACGTTATGATTTGAATGCTCCATGGAGCTGGCCCTTCTTGAGAAGTCGTCATTATGGAATCCAAAGGTTCATTACCGTGTTCACAAGAGCCCTCCACCAATCTCTATCCTGAACCGAATGGATCCAGTCCATACCAGCCAATCCTATTTTAATATTGTCCGTCCACCCTTTTTTGGTTGTCCTACTGGTCTCTCTCCTTCTGGTTTTCCCATCAAAATCTTATATGCATTTTTCTCCTCCCCACTCGAGCCACCTGCCCTGCTCATCTCATCCTGCTT
Source organism: Cryptotermes secundus (assembly GCF_002891405.2). NCBI lineage: Eukaryota > Metazoa > Arthropoda > Insecta > Blattodea > Kalotermitidae > Cryptotermes > Cryptotermes secundus. Next base: position 708 of record NW_019742743.1, on the reverse strand, counting down.
GACTTGGTCATTCTATTTATGCTTGGCGAAGCATACAAGTTATGAGGCTCATCCTTTACATTCAGGCCTACAGTTTAATCAGTGCTCCCGTCATTACGAGTTCAGAATGATGAGACTGGTGTAAGCGAATCGAATTCTGAAATTCCGTTTCAGCTGAAGTAAAACAGAAAGGTACCAGAAGCACATAATCATTAACGGTTGGGAGGAAAGGTAAAGCTAACCCTGCAACAGGCCACTGAGGCTCATAGGGTTGTGTGAGAAGTCGAGGCTGCCACTTTTTCTAGACAGTCGGCTCACAGATGGCGGTGAGGTTATCAGCCTTAGGCGCCGCCCACTCTTTACTCTCCAGGAAGATTCCTGGTACTAATTTCTGTTAGAGGCTGAGTCGACCCCAGGGCCATAGAGCGGCTGGAAGGATTAGATCATTTGAAAAATCCAATGAACTCATCGGGAATCAAACCCGCGACCTTCCGACTTGTAGCATAGTGCCTCAACCAACTACGCTACCGCGTGCCCAATATAACATTTGCGGGAAAATTTTGTATCTGCAAGAACTGACACGTAAGGAGTAAACGAGACATCAGCGCAAATGATTTATAGGAAATCGCAAAGAGACCTGTGTATACTTCACTGCAGTGCACGTTTCCGCTCCTTTGCCTGAGACTATTACTATAGTCCATTCGCGGAGACGAGAGAGTCCTCGTAAAC
>NW_019742742.1:0-1199 GCF_002891405.2 Cryptotermes secundus | reverse complement strand
ACCAAGAAACCCACATATAGCAAGCTAGCAACGGAAAGCTAGCAAATTAGCAACGCAAATATAGCATGCTTGCCACGCAAATCTAGCAAGCTAGCAACGCAAAGCTGGCAAGCTAGCAACGCAAATTTGTTAGCTAGCAAAGCAAGCTGGCATGCTAGCAACGCAAACTGGCAAGCTAACAACGCAAAAATTTCAAGCTAGCAACGCAAAACTGGCAAGCTAGCAAAGCATATATAGCAAGTTTGCAACGGAAAACTAGCAAGCTAGCAACGAAAAGCAAACAAGCTAGCAACGCAAAGCTAACAAGCTAACAACGCAAAGTTAGCAACCTAGCAACACATAGCTAGCAAACTAGCAACACAAAGCTAGCCAGTTAGCAACGCAAATGTAGCAAGCTAGCAACGCAAATCTAGCAATCTAGCATGATAAAAAGGCAAAGCTAGCAAATTAGCAACGCCAAGTTAACAAGGAAACATCGCAAAATAGCAAGCTAGCAACGCAAAACTAGCAAGCTATAAACGCAAAACTAGCAAGCAAGCAACGCACAACTATCAAGTTAGCAACGAAAGCTAGCAAGCAAGAAGCGTAAAGCAAGCAAGCAAGTAAGCAACGCAAAGGTAGCCATTTAGCAAAGGAAATCTAGCAAGCTAGCAACGCAAAACTAACAAGCTAACAACGCAAAGTTAGCAACCTAGCAACACAAAACTAGCAAGCTAGCAACGCAAAGCTAGCCAGTTAGCAACGCAAATGTAGCAAGCTAGCAACGCAAATCTAGCAATCTAGCATGAGAAAAAGGCAAAGCTAGCAAATTAGCAACGCCAAGCTAACAAGGTAGCATCGCAAAAATAGCAAGCTAGCAACGCAAAACTAGCAAGCTAGAAACTCAAAACTATCAAGCAAGCAAGGCAGAGCTAGCAAGTTAGCAACGAAAGCTAGCAAGCAAGAAACGTAAAGCAAGCAAGCAAGTAAGCAACGCAAAGCTAGCAATTTAGCAAAGGAAATCTAGTAAGCTAGCAACGAAAGCTAACAAGCAGCCAAAGCAAAGCAAGCAAGCAAGCAAGCAACACAAAGCTAGAAATCTAACATCGCAAAGCTAGCAAGCTAGCAACCCAAAGCTAGGAAGCTGGCATCGTAAATCTAGCAAGGTAGCAAAGGAAAGCTAGCAAGCTAGCCACGCAAATCTAGCTAGATAGCAACGC
>NW_019742741.1:674-896 GCF_002891405.2 Cryptotermes secundus | reverse complement strand
GAACCCGGGCCGCCGCGGTGGGAAGCCGGCGACTAACCTCTTGAGTTATGGCGCGGCCCTTATTTGAGTTTGGTATCTAAGGCATGCAATGTCTTCGCTCGCTCGGAAGCCAGGATCGTGGGTTCGAATCCCACTCAGGGCATGGATGTTTGTGTGCGTTTTTCTGTGTTTGTCTACAGGTAGAGGCCTTGCGACAAGCTGATCACTCGCCCAAGGAGTCCT
>NW_019742741.1:0-599 GCF_002891405.2 Cryptotermes secundus | reverse complement strand
GTGACAAGGGAAAAAAAAGCAACAAAAAAAAAACAAACAAATGATAATAATTCAATTCATGTTTATTTACGTGCAAACTTAACAGCACAGAGGCCAATTACAAAGCTAGCACGAATAGAGAAATATAAAAAATAATTAAAAAACAAAATATAAAATTGTAGTCTATATTAATTACACAGTTATCATGAATAAAATACAGAAGCAAACATACACAGACAAAACCACAATCACAATAATAACGAAATTAATAAAAATAATGATAATAATAGTAGTAATAATAATAATACTACGGAAAGTGCTACAGTGCGAAGCTTGAAGCCTGAGTGGTGAGGTGCATCACTGGTTCAAGAAAAGGAATACCTGGAAATAAACCTGTGACAAGAGATGATAACAATAATAATAATAATACTGTTANTAATAATAATAATAATAATAACTCAATTAATAATTATAATAATAACTCTATCAACATAAATCAAACCTATCACTGAGAAGTGAGAAATTGAATATATACAATTTCAATTTGATTGGAATACACGTGACAGCAATAAAACATAAAACAATTCAAGTTTTAATGGATTAATGTATTAATTAATTCC
>NW_019742740.1:426-1746 GCF_002891405.2 Cryptotermes secundus | reverse complement strand
TAGGCTCTGAATATTACACGTGTGTGTAGGTGATTAGTCAGAATTATATGTTTTTTTATTATTATAAATACTTGAAAGAAGATTGTGCAAAGTGATTTTCTAGTTCCCATTGAAGAAGCTATGTTTTGAATTTATGACCCAGTTCTTTGTGACAGAGTGGTGTGTATAGTGTGTGTTGTTTTGATTACAGTGTTGTGAAGTGTAAAGTGAAGTTTAAATTTTCTAGTGTGATATAGTATTTTTGTGTGTAATATATACAGTGATGTGTAGTGAGTTATTGTAGTGTTTTCAAGAACGTTAAGATTTGCATTCAGCCACAGTGGATTCAAAAGTTTTCCCCTTTATGTACATATCTTGCTGGCAATCGTGTTAAATGACAGTGTGAAATGTGCACAGTGGTGTGTAGAGTATGTCTTATAGGATGAAGAATGATGGCAAGTGAGTTCTAAGTTAGATGTATATTTCGGTGTGATAGACAAAGGATTGCATTCTTGCCATCTAATCTTGCAGGCTGGCAAGTGCAAGCATTTAGTATAGGGGATCAGGGAATTATGTTCTTTCCATCTATTAAACTACTTGGAGAATCACGTTGTTTACAGGATTTCACGAGTTGTTACAGCTGACAGCCTTGTAATGGTATTTTATAGTTTAGTCTAGAGCATATATAGTGATGTGTTGGTTTGTTGTTTATGTTTAATGATATATTGTTAGGTTCAAATATTAATCAGTGATTTCCCTATCACTATTTGAGCACTAGTATAGTGGGGTGGATACCTTTCATATAAAGTATACCTATATCCTTGACATATGTCGAAAACCATAATAAAGTTAAAAATGGGAAGATTGGAAAAGAGAAAATTTGCGGAAATTGTAGAAATTGTAAGAGTAAATCAAGATAATTGTAAAACCATGCACCTGAGAGCGTTTTGAAATATCAGTATTTCGGAAAAATGCATTTACGTCCACTACAAATATCGTAGTATATTGCAGGTTTCATAGATTATGTAGAGAGTTTAACAGACAAATATGTGCAAGAATTTATGACGTGAGAAATTTCGGAAATAAAATGTCCTGTATAAATATATAATACGCTATCAAAAGCATTCAATGGTAAGATATTGAATAACGGCCAAATCGTGCTTAAGAGATCATGACGATGCGCAGAAAACGTTTGTGCACACCTATCATAATGTAAAATCACAACCTAACATTAGCCTAAATTACCGAACTTGGCCCCCTCCAAGGTATAGATGGATGCGCAGTAGTCTACTGCGCAAACCTAATCTGACCAACCTAACCTAACGTAACCTAACCTAACCT
>NW_019742740.1:0-385 GCF_002891405.2 Cryptotermes secundus | reverse complement strand
AAGTGTGACGTCATTTACGAAGCTGCTATTTAACGGAACGTAATATGGGAATGTCGTAACGTGGAATATAAGTCGAAAAATGACGTTATGTATAAAATTGAGCGTCTTAACTCTTTTTCCACCCATAATATAAATTTCTGTTGTAATATTCCGAGGTTATATTGCTACCTGATAGCTTAGATTGTGTCGAGAACGCCGCTCCCACCTCAAGAGTTTGCGAATCCGCCACGGTAATATAAATGATCACTGAATATCACATATTATGGCATTATGCTGCCCTCCAATGGCATAACTATTAGACGAGAAATTTCTGTTGTCAGTGAAATCGTTCCGTTGTTTATCGGTTATGGATACGCGACCAATTGAGTGAGTGGTGGGATTTTGT
>NW_019742739.1:0-444 GCF_002891405.2 Cryptotermes secundus | reverse complement strand
CTTATACAACAATCTATACCAGGTGTCACCATATAAACACCCCCCTTGAAATGAGGCCCAATTAATACCTTAATTTTGCCTTTAAAAGTACGGTTTATTTGTTTTCCCTCGTTTGGATCTCCGGAGGTCTGGATTGCTCTCTCATTGATCCTTCATCAATGTTCCTCAATGGTATCGCTTCCGAACTTGGTGACAAACTCTCATTACTGGTTTTAATATTGATTTTGATAACATTTCCAGTTCCACTGGCTTCCGCAGGAAGGCTTAAACATTCCGTTTTTGCGGCTATTGCCCTTAGTATTTTGTTGTTCCTCCAACGGGTTACAACAAATTTCACAAGTCTATATAAACCGTACAATATTACTACAGTGATCACAATGTACTTTAGCACTGAATAAGTTTGCGGTACTGGATATGTTTCTATTTCCATTCTTTTCCTTTTGC
>NW_019742738.1:0-1203 GCF_002891405.2 Cryptotermes secundus | reverse complement strand
CGCAAATCTAGCAATCGAGGAAGCTAGCAACGCAAAGTTAGCAAGGTAGCAACGCAATGCTAGGAAGCAGGAAACGCATAGCAAGCAAGCAAGCTTGCATCTCCTAGCTAACAAGCTATCAACAGAAAGCTACCAAGGTAGCAACGCAAAGCTAGCAAGCTAGAAACGCAATTCTAGCAAGCTAGAAACGCAATTCTAGCAAGCTAGAAACGCAAAGCTGGCAAGTTAGCAACGCAAACTGTCAAGTTTGCAACGCAAATCTAGCAATCAAGAAACGCAAAGAAAGCAAGCAAGCAAGCAACGCAAATCTAGCAAGATAGCAATGCAAACTATCAAGTTAGCAAGCAAAGCTAGCAATCTAGTAATTGGAAGCTAGCAAGTTAGAAACGAAAAGCTATTAATCTAGCAATGCAATGCTAGCGAGCTAGGAACGCAAAGAGAGCAAGATAGAAACGCAAAACTGGCAAGCTACAAACGCAAAACTACCAAGCTAGTAGCGCAAAACTGGTAAGCTAGCAACGCCAAGATGGCAGCTAGCATCGCATATCTAGCAAGCTAGTAACGCAGAGCAACAAGCAAGAAACGCAAAGCAAGCAAGCAAGCAAGCAACGCAAATCTAGCAAGATAGCAAAGTAAAGCTTTTAAGCTAGCAACGCATAGATTCCAAGCTAGCAACTCATATCTAGCAAGCTTGCAAGCTAGCAACGGAAAGCAAACACGATAGCAACGCAATGCTAGCAATTTACTAACGCAATTTTAGCAAGTTTCAATGCAAATCTAGCAAAGTTAGCAAGCTAGAAACGCGAAGTTATCAAGCTAGAACACAAAGTGAGCAAGCTAGCAACGCAAAGCTAGCAAGCTAACAACGCAAATTTAGCAAGCTAGCAAAGCAAATATAGCATGCTAGCAACGCAAAGCTAGCAAGATAGGAATGCAAAGCTAGGAAGTTAGCAAAGCAAAGTTAGCAAGCTAGCAATGCAAATCTAGCAAGCTACCAATGCAAAGCTACCAAGCAAGCAACCCAAACCTAGCAAGTTAGCAAAGCACAGGTGGAAAGCTAGCAACGCACAGCTGGCAAGATTGAAACACATAGCTGGCAAGCTAGCAACGCAAAGCTACCAGGCTATGAGCGCAAAGCAAGCAAAGAATAATCGCAATGCAAGCAAGCAAGGCAAATCTAGCAAGATAGCAAACTGGCAAAGC
>NW_019742737.1:0-251 GCF_002891405.2 Cryptotermes secundus | reverse complement strand
TGCCTTTCTACCTTGCTAGCTTTCCGTTGCTAGCTTCTTAGCTTTTCGTTGCTAGATTGCTAGCTTTGCGTTGCTGGATTGCTTGCTTTTAGTTGCTTGCTTGCGTGCTTTGCGATATTTGCTTGCTAGTTTTGCGTTGCCAGCTTGCTAAATTTGCGTTGCTAACTTGGTAGCCTTGCGTTGCTAGCTTTGCTAGCTTTGCATTGCCAGCTTGATAATTGTGCTTTGCTACATTGCTAGCTTGGCGTTGC
>NW_019742736.1:0-232 GCF_002891405.2 Cryptotermes secundus | reverse complement strand
TTTTCGTTGCTAGTTTGCTAGCTTTGCATTGCTGGCTTGCTATCTTTGTGTTGCTAGCTTGCTAGCATTGCGTTGTTGTTTACTTGCATTGAGTTTCTTGCTTGCTAGCTTTGCGTTGCTAGCCTGCTAGATTTGCGTTGTAGCTTGGTAGCTTTGCGTTGCTAGCTTGCTGAATTTGCGTGGCTATCTTGCTAGCTTTTCGTTGCTAGCTTGCTATCTTCGTTTTGCTAAT
>NW_019742735.1:0-408 GCF_002891405.2 Cryptotermes secundus | reverse complement strand
TAATGGAAAAATCCCTGTCCTTGCCAGGAACCGAACCGCATTTTTTCTTTAATTTGGCCCATAGCATAGAGACAGTGATGCTTGATAAGTAAAGAATCAGTTGTCAAAGAACTTACCAAGACGTAATAGAGACCGAGTGATGCAATGGTGCCTGCTACCACTATAAATACTCGCCACAACTTGAACACGAACCAGTAAAAGTGATATATAAGAATTCTATTGGGAACTTATCTACTGATCAAGTGACTGAGTTTCTGGAAGATACGTTTCTAAATATATGGCAATTTATTTTCCAAATCCCTTCGAGGAAATTTGAAAGAATCTCTCTCTCAGAAAACATTTCAATACTTCATTTAGACAAATTTGTTATTGCTTTGTAGTGAGCTACTTGGAGACTAGCTAGGTGCT
>NW_019742734.1:0-499 GCF_002891405.2 Cryptotermes secundus | reverse complement strand
CCCACAGGCTGGACAGCCAATATCCAGACAGAGATTCGAAACTAGAGCCTCCCAAACTGACTCTCGCCTGTTCTGTAAGACTGGGTGTTACTACTCAGTTTAGAGTAGGAAGAGACCCTAGCAACTAAATATACATCTACATGTACCACTTGTGTGATGCATCCCCGCTTTGTGTCTACAGGAACGAAGGCAGCCACAAGGCGACATGCAGCACGGGCCTCTGCACGAGGGAGAGGCGCAGTGCTCAATGCTGAACCGTGCTGACGCTGTGGAAATGGACCTGATGAGTGAAGCGGAAACTCAGGGGGGAGCAGAAAACTCAGTGTCTGAAAGAGACGAAAACGCACAGACACTGAGTTTACCGGCTCCTGAACTGAAAGAAATGGATCCGCAAGCAACAGAAGAACGGCCCTTGAACGCAAGTGCTGAGCAGGTAAGACACTGCACCATGCACTGAGTGCGCTTGTAGCTGGGAGGTTAATACAAAAGCTGGCTGTGA
>NW_019742733.1:1601-2623 GCF_002891405.2 Cryptotermes secundus | reverse complement strand
GTCCAGATTCTATGAAAAGGAGAAAAATCTCTAAATGCCGGGAATTAAACACGGACCATCCAGCCTGTAGACCCCTGCTATACAAAATAACTTATCTCGACTTCAGTTGGGTGTATGCTAATATGAATTTGGAGCTTTGCTTCCACATCACCATACTTTCTCATGGTTTGGTGTTTAAAAAGTTAATCCAGCGAACATTTCACATTCCCTTTAAGAATATCTTGATAGGATGAAAAAAATTGTCCTTCCACATTAACTTAATGTTAAGACAGGCGAAAATATTATTTTAATATTATGTTAGCTTTATGGACTAGGAAATCTACTCACTCGTTTTATGTGCTGCCAAAACTGCAGGCTCGAATTTCTCTTTTGTTCCTCTATCACGGACACGTGTTGCAGGCCCGCCCTGTAGCTTGGGTGTCCTGCCGACCACCACCTGTTCCTCGTGGATTTTAGGAACTCTTTGTGTTCTAAGAGGGGTGCGTGTTGCAAGGGAGTCCTGTAACTTTGGTGTCTCGTTTTCGACACGATGTAGACTGAATGGCCTCTTCGCAAGGTCAATCTTGGTCTTCACGAGTTTACAGTCGGGCTTCTCCTTATGTATCTTCAAGTCGCTCCCATCTCGCACGAGGTGCATATTCTTGTTCCAAGAGTCTACCTTGGGTCCAACTGAAGTCGTATTTGGCTTCGGCGCTATGCCCACCACAACCTTGTTCATCGGAATTTCTGCAACAGAACAAGACTGTTATTACCCAGTAAGTTTCATCGCACCTTGTTATCAGAGATATATGAAAAGTTCCGCGCTGCAATTGTGAGGAGGCTGTTGAGCCCGCCGGCTACTTCACATATAGAAAAAAAAACTGTGTTTTTGTCCGTAAGCAAGCTATACTGGCCGAGCGACCGCCATTTGTCGGCGAAGTTAATGCCAGCTTTAGCGGATAGAGGGTGTCGCATGGTCGGCGCAAGGAATCCCCACGGCCGTTAATCTCGGTTTTCTAGACCGGAGCCTTCTGTTTCCTTGA
>NW_019742733.1:0-1017 GCF_002891405.2 Cryptotermes secundus | reverse complement strand
GGAAATCTACTCACTCGTTTTATGTGCTGCAAAAACTGCAGGCTCGAATTTCTCCCTTGTCCTTCTATCAGGGACAGGTGTTGCAGGACACCCCTGTAGCTTGGGTGTCCTACCGCATGTAGTCAGTTCCTCCTGCTTCTGCAGGGGTTTACCGACCACCACCTGTTCCTCATGGACAGCAGAACGATATGTCTGAATATACAGCTAGAACAACAACAACAAAAGCAATAACAATAATAATAGTAATAAAAAGGTAATAAGTACAACAAGAAACTGGTTTTCCAAAGAAATTAAGGTGTCTTTGTTGACAAGTAAAATGGGAAACATACGTTATATGTGACAGTTTATAATATGAGATGGTTGTTATTTTGCCTTATCCTGTATGGGCTATGCAATATATAAACTTATTTATGACAGAACCACTGCTGCTGACCTCTGTGAATAAAAGTTAACAACACTTGAGAAGGAAGTTCATATAAATAGTATTTAAAATTCGACTTTTATCTCACAGAAGACACACTCTTTCTCTATGACAAAACTAAACTTGATAGACTCGAAAAGATTCTGACGATGGTGTATACTGTACTTCTTTTGGCTTGCTTCGGACTTCATCCATCATCTGGTATGTAAAAGACAAAAAAAACTACAACTTTCGGAGACTGGATCTGTCTCCGTCCTCAGGTGGGTAGGGCAGGATATACCTACTCAGTTTGGCCCGTTAGAACGAAGTAGTCTCAATCACTCAATCCAGGGACTTAGTCCCACCACACTAGCAATAAAAAAGTCCCTTGTACTGTGGCCACTTCTGGCCTATTGTACTAGCCCCAGATGATAGGTGAGGGTGATTTTGGAGCAATTGATGGCATGAAGATTGGCAGGGGTAACTGAAGTACTCGAAGAAGACCTGCCCCAGCGCTACTTTGTCCACCACAAATCCCACTTGACCAGACGCCGGATCGAACCCGGGCTGCCGTTAAGAAACCAGCGACTAACCGCTTGAGCTATGGCGCGGCCCAG
>NW_019742732.1:233-679 GCF_002891405.2 Cryptotermes secundus | reverse complement strand
TGTTCTCTTAGTTTTCCTGGATAGTAGCTTGAACCCGCCACGACAACCTCCTCCCCACATTCCTTGAAAACATCGTACATCACTCCTTCTCTTCTTATTACTATTATCTTCTTCATCATCATCAAAATCATCTCAGAATTTGGCATATTATAAGCATTCAGCGACATTGTATCAGATATGTATGTTGTCTCGTATATCCTATAGAAGGAAACGTCCCTACCTATCTACCCACATACACGGCGTCACTTCCAAGAAGAGCATATTCTCAAGTCTGCATAAGCATTTTGTTACATTAATTTGATGTTTGAAGAGTTTTATCTGTTTCTTTCATCATGTTCCTTATGGATTCTTCAGTCACGTCTTGTATACCTTTTAATGTACAGTGGTAATTATATATACCACCTTCGTTAGCACCAAAAGCAGTGCATTTTACCGACAGCGTACTT
>NW_019742732.1:0-218 GCF_002891405.2 Cryptotermes secundus | reverse complement strand
AAGAGAATTAACCGGCTGGTCTTGGTGATGGAGTCGCAGTGTGAGTTTTGTGAGGGAATTGCAGAAATGTTTATAAAAATGTTTGGATGGTACTGTGACGTTAGCGATTCTAAGATCTGTGGTTCTATCGTTGTTTGTTCCGCCCGAAAATGCCTTAACTTGGTGTCTGTATATCATGAAATGCATTTGTACAGCTGATATCTTCTGTTTGATGCTTG
>NW_019742731.1:0-1120 GCF_002891405.2 Cryptotermes secundus | reverse complement strand
TCTTCTGTCAGTTTGAAGTAGGTGCAGATATTCAGAATCGCTATGCATTTTTGAGAGGTAGACTAGGTATTTCGTAATTTTCAATTCACGCATCCTGTTGTGTTACAATATACAACCTCTTTATTATATCCATCACAACACAACTAATATCAAGATCTGACCATTTTCAGCCCTGCTACATGTTTCGTCTATTGATAGCCATCATCAGGCAAACACATGTTTTACACACATATACACACCACTGAACCGCAGCACCAACAAAATTGGATACAGTATTATTAAAATATATAAAAACACTCGACATAAAAAATACAATAACTCAAGTTATATAAAACAGACGTATGATATAAAATAAGAATAAAATTCTTTTGGTGTTTTTACATCAACGTGACAGTCGTTGGTTTGTGATTTGTTTTTTGTTTCGTTCACAGGGACAAGTTGGAATATTCATACTTATGCATATGTAAATTGTGTATGAGGCTTGTAATGTAGATGTAGTAAAGTAAATTATAATATTAGTCAGTGCCTCATCTCACAAAGTACTGTAGGGAATGTAAACAACGAGTTGTTGTTTACATTCCCTACAGTACAGACAATGCTTGTGTTGTGATGGATATTGTGATGTGTTGCGCAATGGTAATAGGCAGGTTAACATCCTCCCTCCCCTCCCCCCGCAAGCGGTGACACGCCGAGCAGAGCCGAGTCCCAGCATCCTGGTAGGTATGCAGTGCGAGTCAACAGCGGTGACGTCACCAATGGATACCGCGGTTACTAGGCAGCAGTAAACAACTCCGGACTGCGTTGCTAGCAACACGGCACCAGACAACAGTGGTGCCTATTATGTGGCTGGCTTCTGAGTTGTCCGGAACGAGGCTACATAAGGAGCAGCGAAGACTATTCACAGTTAGTTCCGAGTTGGTTCCAAGTCAGAGTGTGTGATGAACAAAGTTATCAGTTCGCAAGTTACGAGTTACGGACGCGTGTGTGAGAATCAGTGATAGTTTGTGATAACCGAGAATTAACTGGGAGTGTGTAACACAGGGACACTCGTATAGCTCCTGTACTGTGAAACGTATAGTCTACTGAAGACAGAGTGATTTGATTTGCGAATAGGGTTATA
>NW_019742730.1:0-444 GCF_002891405.2 Cryptotermes secundus | reverse complement strand
ATTTAGTGACGTCAAAAGAAGAATTGTTTGAAAAAGTATTTCCCAGTATTCAAACCTATTATAAGAATCACAATTGGCTGAGTGAAGGAGCTATTCTTGCGGCCAAGAACAAAGACGTCTACGAACTTAATAACATCATTCAGTCTAACATTCACTGCGAGGCAGTCACATACAAGTCCATCGACACTGTTGTGGAAGCAGATGAAGTGGTTAATTATCTAACAGAATTTTTTAATTCACTTGATCTGCCACAGCAACATGTGGCCGGGTACAGCTAGTATACAATATAATAAATAAGTTAATTTTAGTAATAAGAGCAATGGCAAACCTTATACAATTTGTACAACTTTATACAAGTCTGTTAATTAAAAATTCAATGACCGTTAGAAGATGTGATGTCTTTACAGAACTGTACAAATTCAAAGAAGGTTTTAGTGGGTCCAT
>NW_019742729.1:0-721 GCF_002891405.2 Cryptotermes secundus | reverse complement strand
AACCTCTTAACATGACTGAAACAGAAACATTCGAATATCAGTCCGCTTACAGGACGGTAATTTTTCACCCTATTTGTTACCATTTTCGTGTATAACATAATTCTACTTCCAATCCACGAAGGGAAATTCGGGCGAAACAAATGCCCACCACTCACTCAATTGGTTGCGTATCCATACACGAGAAACAAGGGAACGATTTCACTGAAAACAAAGATTTTTAGTCATAAAGTTAAGCCATTGGAGGGCAGCATAATGCCATAATATGTGATATTCAGTAATCATTTATATTACCGTGCGGGATTCGCAAACTCTTGAGGTGGGAGCGGCGTTCTCGACACAATCTAAGCTATCACGTAGCAAGATAAACTCGGAATATAACAACAAAAATTTATACTTTGGGTGGAAAAACAGTTAAGACGCTCAATTTTATACAAAACGTTATATTTCGACTTATATTCCACTTTACGACAATCCTATATTTCGTTAGGTTAAATAGCAGCTTCGTAAATGACGTCACTTTTGTGTGTGCGCAATGAACTACTGCGCACCCACCTGTAAACCTGGGGGCTGGCCCTTGGATCGCTGATGTTAGGTTAAGTTAGGTTAGGTTAGGTTATGATGGTCTGATTAGGTTTGCGCAGAAGACTGCTGCGCATCCATTTCTACCTTGGAGGGAGCCAAGTTCGGTAATTTATGCTAATATTAGGTTGTGATTGTACAT
>NW_019742728.1:0-1139 GCF_002891405.2 Cryptotermes secundus | reverse complement strand
AAAACCTACAACAATACGGACAGTGATATGATTTCTATATGTCCGTCTCTAGGTTACATAAGAAGATACATTAAGTTCGTCTCCCTATTCTGTGCAACTGTAATAAATACTATAGGACAGTTAACTAGTGGCTGTGTCTTCATATAATGAAATCCCACATTGGTGACCTCACAACGGTAAGCATTAGCAGAGTAATCATTTTTCACACGTTCGTAGGAAATGCCGGAGAAATGTCTCTATTAGGTTATGGCCGTTTCTTTGCAAATTCTTCTTCCTAGCGAACATGAACAAGGATAAGGTCTCGAGACCTGCTTCTTTTAACGTCAAAATATTCTTCGTCTTTCCATGGATTTCCCAGAATACCGTCTTCCTAAGTGTTGATATTAAAAAGCTAGTTTGTGTAAGCGGTTTCTTTCCATTTTTGCAGCTAGTAAATATTTGAAAGACCTAATAATGTTCTCTGGAAACGAATTCCTTTTTCTGAGCGTCATTGTGATATAATTGTATAATGCAGCATTCACAGCAATTGCACAAACCTCCTTTATAAATACTATTATGTAATCGTAATTTTGATTTTGTTGTCATACGTTTTGCAAAATTATTATTAATTGTACCATTCAGTTTGATATATCAACGCTTGATATTAAGTTCTATATAGTTCCTTTCAAATTTGTTGTTTCCCTTCCCAGTCCCTTCCTATTTATTATCAATAGACTTACAGCTGAATATAAAGGTAGCAGTGATGCTTTCGTGACGTCACGGCCATTAAGTTGTCGCCACAAACACCGAATTGGGATGTGTTGGCCGCTGTTACGTTTCGAGATCTGACAACTGCATATTGTATATGCTTTCACTGTCGGACAGGTTGTACAGGTAACATGCACTTCTCAGCGATGTACGAATAACAGTGGTTACTAGAAAATGTAACCATTTCCACGGATGGGTTGTAGCTCAGGTACTACTTTTGGCGTAGGTTTAGTGGCCAAGTTTGTGCGGTTTAATGCTCGTACAGGAGTACCGAAGCATAAGGGGAGTGTTGTTACAAGAAATTAAAATTCTACGTCGGGGATATTCCCAATGATCTAGACGAAATTGAAGTAATACGGTGTGGGAACTGCCCACATTCACGCAATTGTGAC
>NW_019742727.1:304-1353 GCF_002891405.2 Cryptotermes secundus | reverse complement strand
TTATTTCATGAAACATACTATATTTTGTGTCATTTTCGTCTTCTTATTTCAATTTCTGACAAGATGGGAAGTGTGCTGTATTATTTGACTTCAGTGCAATTTGCATTACATCAAGTTGTTTGCGGAAGCCCTCAATATGTCCATAGAGCTGGGAGATATTTTGTTTTTTGCCTTGTAGTTTTAGGTTTAAAGCATTTAGATGAGATGTTAAATCTGTCAGGAAAGCAAAATTATTTAAAAACAGAATTTCTTTCGGGTTTTCTTGATACTCATGTCCAATGTTTTCATTTCTGAGAAAAGCAAGAATTTCATTCCTCAACCCAAACATCTGCTGCAGGCAATTTCCAGCGCGTAGCCAACGCACTTCACAGTACAATGAAATGTCACCATACACAGCTTCCAAATTGTCCAGGAATGCAATAAATGCCCTGTGTCTCTGGGCTTTTTTGCCTCCCCTTATTAAATTTACAGTATTTACAACAGTTTTCATTGTCTCACTTGGCCCTATAATTTTTCCAGAGAGAGCCTCCTGGTGGATAATGCAGTGGAAAAACAAACAATGTATGCCTTTTTCTTTACACAGTCCTACTAACCCACTTCTATGACCAACCATTGCTTTAGCTCCATCTGTTGCAATGCCAGAGCACTTCTCTAAACCACCATATTTAGAAACGACATTATCCAGTGCGTTGAATATGTCAATACCTTTGGTGCAGGTTTCTAATGATTTTAATTCCATCAGTTCTTCATGAATTTCAAATATTTCGTTTATTGTTCTGACAAAGATAAGGAGCTGGCTGATGTCAGCTATATCTGTGCTCTCATCTAGAGCAATGGTCTCCAAACTACGGCCCGCGAAAGAATTGTGCAGAAATGCGCCAATTGAACTAATTTTCCAATGAGTACTGGTACAAAAATACTTGTTAATACTTGTAATTATTACCATTTTTGTATTAAAGGCAACTTATGCCCTGTTTTGCTCTAACTGTTCCGAGAATTGGTAGCGAGGAATGTTGATAAGGCTACCGGAACTTAAGTCCATTCTACGA
>NW_019742727.1:0-224 GCF_002891405.2 Cryptotermes secundus | reverse complement strand
TGCAGTGCGCACGCGGTCTGCACATAAGTGTACGAGGAGCAGTCTGTGTAGTGTAATTGATGTGTGCAGTAAAGTAAGTGATCGTTAAAAGTCAGTGGTTACAGTTACATAATATTCAATTTGTAATTGAATAAATATACTCATATATTTGCTTGTACAGAGAAATCGTAATTTTAATTATTTCATAATTATATGTAAATTTATTTATCTAAACATTTTAAACT
>NW_019742726.1:0-993 GCF_002891405.2 Cryptotermes secundus | reverse complement strand
CACGAATGGGGGAGGCGATGAATGCATATAGGATATTGGTGGGAACGCCATAAGGAAAGAGAGGCTGCAATCCAAGAGATCTGGTTGTAAAAGTATTTTTGCAAGAAGCGAAAAAAAGAATTGAAAGGGGAGCACTCAAAATAGTTGCTAAGGTAGCATACCTTCTTACCGATTGTGCCCTCGGTCCTGGAGGTCATTTTTAATTTAGTTCAGTTAAGCTGAAAATAGATGGCAGCAGCATTCTACCGAGGTGTCATGGCGGCCATGTTACCAACCAATAACATGGGAGTTTCACGAGGCTGTTCTCGAATGATACAGCATGTTCCAATACCGTGAGCACTGTTGGTATTGGAAAGCGGAATGCGCGTTGCCTAGACCTTTTTTGTATTTACGGTTTTTTTCACAATAAAAAGATACCGCAACGCTAATGCTGACAGGCCAGGGCCCCTCCCCAAGAGCGTAAATTACTATCTCATATGTACTCTCTCCCTTTCATTTCATTAGCAATACACTAATGAATAATTTTGCATTACTGAGGTATTTCTTTTCCGTCTTATTAATGCACCTTTCGCAAAGGGCCGAGTGCCGATTTCAAAACTGTGATAATTCATTCACTTGTTCTAATTATCAAAACATGTCTGAGCCCTACATGACCATAATAGGGTGTATCTTTTTTCACTGTATTGTCCTGTTCTGAAGAACTCCAATTAAAATTATCAACAGATAAANAAAATTAATTCACATACATTCATGAGTGAATCAACAATGAAGAAATGTTGCAACATATGATACACCTGAGAATGGCCATGTAAGTCTAAAACATGCATCAATAACAAGTGACAGAAATATGACAGTGAGGCTATAACCAAACAGTAATTTCTGACAGTTGCATTAAAAGCGCAGAAAACAAACATCTCAGTATAAACATTTCACTCATATATAAAAAAAATCCTTAATTTGACCATTATGAATTATATAATACACAGGAGAAAT
>NW_019742725.1:0-1074 GCF_002891405.2 Cryptotermes secundus | reverse complement strand
GTGAATGGAAATCTTATCATTCTTGAAAACACTGCTCACTACACTCATTACACTTCACCGTATATATTACACACAAAGATAGAATGTCACACTTAAGAGTTTAAACTTCACTTTATACTCATCACCATTGTAACCAAAACAACATACACTATTACACCACTCTGTCACACACAACTAAGACATAAATTCAAAAAATAACTTCTTCAATGGGAACTAGAAATTCTCTTTGTACCTGTTCTTACAAGTACATGTAAAATGCAAAAAAAATGTATCATTCTGACTAATAACCTACACACACTTGTAATATTCTGAGGCTACATACCAAAACTACAACGTTTTCTGTCATACCAAATATGCACTCATAAAATATATTTCACTCTCTATCCATGTAACCACTAAAACACGTTTCTTGCAGACCACTCTACATACTTCACACGAGATTATTAACAATAATTCAAGAATAACCTCAAAGACTCATTCTCTTAGTATACACCCACTATTCTTATATGCAATTTCTTTCGTTAAATCAATAAATGTACTTTATGGTGTATTCTTCCTTAGCACATACAGTACTTCAGTTTCATGGTTCAGGGGGAAAACACTTCGATTTCGTTGTGGAACAGAGGAAACACGTGTTTGTAAAATTTGCTGCACTCACCATTACTTGGTCCAGGATAATACACACATTAAAGCCTAACATTTGCACTATCTCACCGAATCTTTTACCATATACTTTCAGGCAGTTAATTAATCACAGCTTGTACATATATGTATAGAAATATACACATGCCACCGTCTTATTATTTATAAACAACTCTTCATACCAGGAAAGAAACGTACCTTGATGGTGTACACCTTATATCCAGCTCACAGTGACAGGGCAGCCAACCTCTGAACATCACTGAAATAGAAACATTCCATTATCAGTGAGATTACTGGACTGTAATTTTTCACCCTATTTTGTTTACCCGTTTTCGTGTATAATAATATTCTATTACCTATCCTGGAAGGGAAATTCGGACGAAACTATTACTTACATGTCGTTTACGAAAAAGAACTAAAATTATTCATAGA
>NW_019742724.1:0-353 GCF_002891405.2 Cryptotermes secundus | reverse complement strand
GCAAGCTAGCAACGCAATTCTAACAATCTAGGAAGCTAGCAAAGCAAAGCTAGGAAGCTAGCATCGCTAGCAAGCTAGCAAACAAAGCTAGTAAGCTAGGAACGCAAAGCTAGCAAGCTAGCAACGCAAAGTTATCAAGCTAGCATTGCAAAGCTAGCAAGCTTGAACGCAAACCTAGCAAGCTGGAACGAAACCCTAGCAAGCTAGCAACGCAAAGTTAGCAAGGTAGCAGACTAGCAACGCAAAACATGCAAGCTAGCAACGCAAATCTAACAAGATAGCAAAGAAAGCTTGGAAGATTGCAACGCAATCTAGCAAGCTAGCAACGAAAGCTAGCAAGCTAGCAACGGAAT
>NW_019742723.1:0-685 GCF_002891405.2 Cryptotermes secundus | reverse complement strand
AGGTGTGGTGACGTGAGGTAACGTGACTTTGCGTGACTTGACGTGACTTGGCGTGACTTCATATGAATTGAATTTTCTTGAGGTCACTTGACGTGACTTGGCGTGATATGGCGTGACTTGGGGTGAATTGATGTGACTTGACGTAATTTGACGTGAAGTGCGGCGAGGCTAGGCTAGGCTAGTTAGGTTAGGTTAGGTTAGGTTAGATTGGGTTGGGTTAGGTTAGGTTAGGTTAAGTTATGTTAGGGTTGCGAAATAGACTTGTCCGCATAAATCAGTAACTGAGGGGTACCATTTCATGCCGTTAGGTGAGGTGAGGTGACTTGAGGTGACGTGACTTGACGTGATTTGACGTGACTTCACGTGAATTGAAGTTTCTTGAGGTCACTTGACGTGACTTGACGTAATTTGACGTGAAGCGGGGCGAGACGGGGCGAGGCGAGGCTAGGCTAGGCTAGGCTAGTTTAAGTTAGGTTAGGTTATGTTAGGCTGGGTTAGGTTAAGTTAGGTTAAGTTACGTTAGGTTTGCGCAGTAGACTTGTCCGCATCAATCAGTAACTGAGGGGTACCATTCCCTGCCGTTAGGTGAGGTGAGGTGAGATTAGTTGAGGTGACGTGACTTGACGTGATTTGACGTGACTTGACGTGACTTCACGTGAATTGAAGTTTCTTGAGGTCACTTGAC
>NW_019742722.1:0-536 GCF_002891405.2 Cryptotermes secundus | reverse complement strand
TTATTATAGTTTTGTTGGATTTGCTTTCACAGGAACTATTCCAAGCTGTCTGTCAAGTTTTGTTTCTGTATTTAACTCACATGAAGTCTGGTTTCCCTTTGTCACTCGAATGTTTTAGAAATATAAGTCGCGGTGAAGACTATAGTATTCTGCTTCGTGGTCGCTAGGTTTCCGGTTCGAATACCATCAAGAAGGCCAATCCCGGTTGAGGGATTTTGTAGACTACTCTTCCCCCTATCCAATTGGTACTGGAGGATTATCCATGGGTGTGAAGCGGCCGGGGCGTGAAACTGATCATAAAATTCCGTATTGTGCCAGGAGATTAATAAATCTAAGTGTATAATTTTGGATTTATATTTTAGGGAAATTCTGAAAATGCAATTTTACAAAATTTTTCGTATTTGGTTACATACATGAACTCTAGGTAAACATTACAAACTATGAAAATAATGTTACTAACTTAACGCCTGAGTTTGAATCCAGAAGAAAGTTTTTCAGACGTTTCTAACTAAGACAGTCACATAAACTCTCCAACG
>NW_019742721.1:0-965 GCF_002891405.2 Cryptotermes secundus | reverse complement strand
TGCTAGCTTGCTATCTTTGCGTTGCTATCTTGCTAGCTTTGCATTTCTAGCTTGAAGCTTTGTGTTGCTAGCTTCCTAGGTTTGCGTTTCTAGCTTGCTACCTTTGCGTTGCTAGCTTGGTAGCTTTGCATTGCTAGCTTGCTAACTTTGCGTTGATAGCTTGTTAGTTTTGCGTTGCAAGCTTGATAGCTTTTCGTTGCTAGCTTGCTAGATTACCAATCTAGCTTGCTAGATTTGCGTTGCTTGCATGCTATCTTGCGTTGCCAGCTGGCTAAATTTTGTAAATAACTTTCTATCTTTGCGTTGCTATCTTGCTATATTTGCGTTGCTAACTTGCTAGATATGCGTTGCTAGCTTGGTAGCTTTGCGTTGCTTGTTTGCTAGCATTGCATTAGCTTGATAGGCTTTCGTTTCTCGTTTGATACATATCAGTTGTTAGCTTGGTAACTTTGCGTTACTACCTTGATAGCTTTTCGTTCCAGCTTGCTAGCTTTGCATTCCTAGCTTGCTATCTTAGCCTTGCTAGCTTGCTAGCTTTTCGTTTCTAGCTTCTTAGCTTTGCTTTACTAGCTTGCTAGCTTTGCGTTGCTAAATGGCTAGCTTTGCGTTGCTAACTACATAGCTTTACGTTCTAACTTGCTAGCTTTGCGTTGCTAGCTTGCAAGCTTAATAGATTCGCGTTGATAGCTTGCTAGTTTTGTTTGCAAGCTTGCTAATTTTGCGTTGCTAATTTGCTAGTTTGTGTTGCTAGCTTGCTAGCTTTGCTTTGCTAACTTCCTAACTTTGCGTTGCTAGCTTGCCAGCTTTGCTTTGCCAGCTTGCCAGCTATATGTTGCTAGCTTGCCAGCTTTGCGTTACTAATTTGCTAGTTATCCGTTGCTAGCTTGCTAGATATGCGTTGCTAGTTTGTTAGCTTTGGCTTGCTTACTTGTTAGCTTTGCGTTTCTAGCTTGCTAGCTTTGCGT
>NW_019742720.1:6431-7999 GCF_002891405.2 Cryptotermes secundus | reverse complement strand
CAGGATGATGGAAGCCAGGAAGACGTGCAATGTAGCGACCATGTCACAGCCAAGAGAAGGAAATTCCAAGACCGGGTGCGTCTGGTGACAGCCCCAAATGTAAAGGCTTAACAATTTTCTGGAGCACACGCTTGAATCGTATCAAACTGCTGCTGCTATGTAACCACTGTGTATCCATTGATATAGTCTCAGAGGAAACCACGCTTCGAGAAATAGTTCCAGTTTTGCCCGTGGATCTCACCTAGCAATGGATCAAGTACTGTTGCGTACTTACGTAGCAGTTGCCTAGGAATGACAGTTATCTCGTTGCCTGTTTATGGATCGTTGCCTGACAATCAGTCTATATGAAAAAAAAACACGTTAAGTCCTCACTTGGTATGAGCGCATGGGTTTGACTTTCCTTTGATCAGGTGGATTATAATATAAATATGATTATGGGATCGCAGAAACCCACAATTGTGGCGCGTGCAACGGTGTAGATTTTGGATCCATCACATCGCCCCAACTGGGTGAGATGATTCGAAAATTTTGAGTCATTAAGTCCCTACCACGTGGGTTAAAGACGCAACATTTGAGCAAGGCGAAATACGCCGAGCGAACACCGTTCATGCTGACGACCTATTCGACATGCGAGACTGGACGGTACAAGCAAGAACCTCGGTGGTCCACATCCGAAGGCGGACCGTCGAAGTTCCACGATGCTCCGCACCAGGAGTTTTCCCGTAGAAAAAAAATTAATATGGAAAAATTATGTAGCATTTCCTTCACCGATAGGTGAATCTAAGCCAAGTGATATATCTTCTCTCCTGTTTCCCACGTGCATTCACATTCTTACTCTGCGTGATACAATAAGCAACATTCACAACAGGAAGGGCACTGTTGGTCTGTCGAGTCTCTTTCTTCGTTTCATACTTACACAAATTCTCCAGGAGGCATGTAGCTAAGTGTGTACACAGAGTCTTTAGCAAATGTAGTTGAAGATGCCTTGTAAAATCTCTGCGGCTTACAACTTTCAGCAGGTCTGCAATTCACAATTGGCTGGTAGGATGCACTATAAGTTGTTTCAAAACACATATCTCCTTCAAGCGAAAGATTGCCTGGCCGTCGCAAACACTTGCGGCGACACTGGGCAGCAGTATCTGCGTCGGTTCCAGGATGCATGTAGCTCAGTGTGTACACCGAGTCCTTAGCAAATGGTGTTGAAAGTGCCTTATAACATTTCTGCGGCTTAGAACTTTCAGCAGGTCTGCCATTCCCAATTGTCCGGTAGGATGCACTGTAAGTTGTTTCAAAACTCATATCTTCTTCAAGAGAAAGATTGTCTGGCCGTCGCAAAGACTTGCCGCGACACTGTGCATCAGTATCTGCGTCGGTTCCAGGATGCATGTAGCTCAGTGTGTACACAGAGTCCTTAGCAAATGGTGTTGAAGGTGCCTTATAACATCTGTGCGGTTTACAACTTTCAGCAGGGCTGTTATTCCCAATTGGCTGGTAGGATGCACTGTAAGTTGTTTCAAAACTCATATCTCCTTCAAGAGAAAGATTGTCTGGCCGTCGCAAAGAATTGC
>NW_019742720.1:1294-4524 GCF_002891405.2 Cryptotermes secundus | reverse complement strand
TTACGACTTTCAGCAGGTCTGCAATTCTCAATTGGCTGGTAGGATTTACTGGTAATTGTTTCAAAAGTCATATCTCCTTCAAGAGAAAGATTGTCTGGCCGTCGCAAAGATTTCTGGCGACACTGTGCAGCAGTATCTGCGTCGGTTCCAAAATAAGACAGTTTGTTTACAGTGCCGTATTCGAATGGTACAGTTGGCTTCTTATATACATTTATAGGCTTGCATTACTTCGCGGGCTGATGTTGAATGTACTCATACCCATTCCTTCCGAATGTATTACTTTTAATTTTATCTGAATTTCCGTTGCGTTTGTGAAAGCTGCCGCAGCACGTAAAAACGTTTGAATTCATGTTGTTCCAGCAGATTAACTAATTATTACTGTTCTTGTTTGAAGTTAAGACGGCGTTCGAATTCTCACGCTTACAAATTGCTCTACGCAGGTCTGGTCTCTTTACTTAGGTTCGTAAGAATGAAATCGAGGTCACTGTCTCCAAAAGTACCGCCACTGCTCTGCATGAAATCGTTGTCTCGGAAACGTGCTCTGAATATTCCGTTGGGTTCGAAAGGATGTCTCTGTATTAGTTCAATTACAAGGAAATTCAGGCATTTTTGGCGTCATTGCATATTGTTTATTCCTAAGTTCCGCTACAGCTTTACATGAATGCGTTGTCTCGGAAACTTAAGCTCTGTGCGTTTCGTTTCATAACAATGGATGTCTCTGTATTAGTTCAATGGCCAGGAAATTCAGGAGTTTTTGGCGTCATGGCATATTGTACGTGCCTAGATGGTACTACTTCTAAGAAGCCAAAAGTCGTATTTAAATCGAGTATGTAGTGTTGTTTTTAAAATTACTCATAAATCATGCCAAAGTGGCTTGGCCCATTTTCCTTTTATTAATGAAGTACATGTAGGCTCTATGCTTACGCACCTGTATAAACGTCCCTTCTAGCAAGGTTTGAATGTGTAAACTAATTTTCGAGAATCTCGTAATATATATCATTACATTTTCGGGCCATCAAAATGCCACATTTCGTAAACATTCCCTTTAGTAATACAAATATTGTGATCTCTCAAATTGCTCAGTAGCCTTAAAGTTTTCGTAAACACTTTCCCCAGAAAACGAATACGCTTTGAAGAATAGTGGAGCTGTTGGACGCAGAGATTTTATGTGGTTCGTGCTTGGTCGACGTTCGAGTGCGATAACATTCCTGTTGAATCAGAATGTTGAGACTCCCAGAGACATCAGAGAACAAATTGTTTTCCTGGGTCCAGTTGACCGTTGTGAAATAACGTGATTTCTGCTAATATGTATGTGTTCGTAATGTGTAAAATAAATAAATATTCTTTTCAAGAGCAGTAGAGAAATCTAGTCATATATATATATATATAGGTGTGTATTTCAGCGCAATATTACAGTAAGTACTAGTGTTGTGTATTTAGTTAGAAGATTAAGAGAGAAAAAGGGTTGCTGTTAGGGCTCCAGTCACAGTTAATATGACTGCATAAATGCAAATACACGTTGTATATTAGAATTGGTAATCACATTTATTGAAATCTTACAGAACCTTTAATACAAGTTTAATTAATTCACACATTTAACAATTCTCTGGAGCACTCGCTTGAATCGTATCAAACTACTGCTGCTATGTAACCACTGTGAATCCATTGATATAGCCTCAGAGGAAACCACGCATCGAGAAATAGTACCAGTTTGCCCGTGGATCTCACCTAGCAATGGATCAATTATTGTTGTTTACTTACGTAGCCGTTGCCTAGGAATGACCGTTATCTCGTTGTCTGTTTATGGATCGTTGCCTAACAATCAGTCTATATAAAAGAAAATAAGTTAAGTCTCTCTTGGTATGAGCGCATGGGTTTTGACTTTCCTTTGATCAGGTGGATTATAATATAAATATGATTATGGGAACGCAGAAACCCACAATTGTGGCGCGTGCAACGGTGCAGATTCTGAATCCATCACATCGCCCCAACTGGGTGAGCTTATTCGTAAATTTTGTGTCATTCAGTCCCTTCCGCGTGGGTTAAAGTCGAAACATTTGAGCAAGGCGAACTACGCCGAGGGAACACGGTTCATGCTGACGTCCTCTTCGACATGCGAGACTGGACGGTACTAGCAAGAACCTCGGTGGTCCAGATCCGAAGGCGGACCGTTGAAAATTTCACGATGCTTCTCACCAGGAGTTTTCCCGTAGTAAAAATTAATATGAAAAAATCATGTAGCCTTTCCTTCACCGATAGGTGAATAAAAGCCAAGTGATCTCTCTTAAATTGTATTCCCATGTGCAGTCACTTCCATACTCTGCGTGTTATTCAGTCATTTCCACTAGGGATAACGACGCAAGACTTGAGCAAAGCTTACTACGCCGGACGAACACGGTTCATGCTGACGTTCTATTCGACATGCGAGACTGGAACTTTACTAGTGTAACATGTTGCGCGACTGAGAACCCCCCTCCACCCTCCTCTCCTCGGTAACGTAAACACGTTACACTGGTGTCAGAAGTGGGATACGAACTTACACACGTGATCAACGAGATTCGTACTCAAAACACGTGAGAATTTGGTGTCAGAATTTTTACGAACTTAAACACGCCTGACAAATAATTGGATTTTTGTGCATCGAGTATTCTATTGCGACAAGATGGAGATGCAGCAGATGATGGAAATGCTGGCGAGGATGGACGCCGATAGGAAGAAAGAGAAGGAAGTGAGGGAGGAAATTAAGAGGAAAGAGAAGGAAGAAATGGAGGCCAATAGGAAGAAAGACAAAGAGGATTTCCTGGCAAAATTAGACGTCAACCAGAAACAAACCGAAGTCCTGCTGACAAAATTAGACGCTTACTCGAAAACCGGGCAAGAAGAAGAAAAGCCGGCCCCAGGGGACACGAAACCTGCGACGGAACAACAAGAAGAGGTCCCCATAGTGATACCGGTCGGAGCGACGATGGCCTGCCTAGTAATGGAGGCACGTCAAGAAGAAGAAGATCTGGCTTCAGCGAACAGGAAACCTGAGGTGGCAGAATTACAAGAGGTACCCGTACAAGACGCCGAAGTAATGCCGGTCGGAGAACCGAAGAAGAAAAGGCGCAGGGACCGACATCGACGAAACATAAAGAATTCGACACGGGAAAACTGTGGACCCCAGAATAAATTGGCCGTCGTCAGCAGCAGGGTGTCCCGCTCTGCAAGAGTGGCATGGCGCAAGAGGA
>NW_019742720.1:0-1276 GCF_002891405.2 Cryptotermes secundus | reverse complement strand
GGCTGGAAGACCAGGAGGAACGACGAAGCCGGCAAGGACGAACAACGCATCAAGGGCTGTTACGTCGACATGAGGAGCCTCCGAAGACAAACTTGATCAAGGACTGGACATTATGGAGGGGTCGACCCCCTCCAAAACGAAAAAGACCTCAAGCAGAGGAGGAACCGGTAATGTAGATGAACCGGCCTCCCCAGAGAGAGTGAATGTGCCATAGAATGAAAGTAATGGATGAATGGGACGCAACTGGATCTTCTAGCGAGCTGAA
This sequence comes from Cryptotermes secundus, assembly GCF_002891405.2. NCBI lineage: Eukaryota > Metazoa > Arthropoda > Insecta > Blattodea > Kalotermitidae > Cryptotermes > Cryptotermes secundus. The sequence goes on along the minus strand of NW_019742720.1, from coordinate 1,011 downwards.
AGGAAACCGCTCGAGACGAGCTTTGTCTTAAGAAGGGAGCGGATGTGACGAACGAAGAATAGTCGCTGCAAGAAGAGTAGCCGAAACAACAGGAAACACTGCAAGAACAGCCACCGAGGAAAAGGAACGGGGATGCACCGTTAGGCTATTCGGGACGAACAGCCTTAAGGAGGGAGCAGTGTAACATGTTGCGCGACTGAGAACCCCCCTCCACCCTCCTCTCCTCGGTAACGTAAACACGTTACACTAGCAAGAACCTCGGTGGTCCAGATCCGAAGGCGGACCGTTGAAAATTTCACGATGCTTCTCACCAGGAGTTTTCCCGTAGTAAAAATTAATATGAAAAAAACCATGTAGCATTTCCTTCACCGATAGGGGAATAAAAGCCAAGTGATCTATCTCCGTCTGATTTCCCATGTGCATTCACTTCCATACTCTGCCTGTTATTCAGTACTTTTCACTAGGGATAACGACGCAAGACTTGAGCAAAGCGAACTACGTCGGACGAACACGGTTCTTGCTGACCCCCTCTTCGACATGCGAGACTGGACGGTACAAGAAAGAACCTCGGTGGTCCAGATCCGAAAGCGGACGTTCGAAGATTCACGATGCTTCGCACCAGCAGACTTCCCGTAGAAAAAAATTAATTTGGAAAAATTATGTAGCAATTCCTTCACCGATAGGTGAATCCAAGCCAAGTGATATATATTCTCTCCTGTTTCCCACGTGCATACACATCCTTACTCTGCGTGATACAATAAGCAACATTCACAAGAGGAAGGGAACTGTTGATCTGTCGAGTCTCTTTCTTCGTTTCCTACTTACACAAATTCTCCAGGAGACATGTAGCTAAGTGTGTACACAGAGTCCTTAACAAATGGCGTTGAAGATGCCTTCTAAAACCTCTGCCTCTTGCATCTTTCAGCAGGTCTGCAATTCCCAATTGGCTGGTAGGATGCGCTATATGTTGTTTCAAAACACATATCTCCTTCAAGCGAAAGATTGTCTGGC
>NW_019742719.1:0-1183 GCF_002891405.2 Cryptotermes secundus | reverse complement strand
CGGCCGAGTACTGACGTATAGAACAAATATTGAGACACAACTCACAGCCCGCACTGAATTAACAATGTTGTCCAGACACAAGAATTCAGTCCAAATTTCTCATCCAATATCGAGATTTGTCGAACAGACTTACTCCTTACTGAATGGTCAATCCCTATGAACTCGACGAATCAATCGAATCTCGATGAATCCCCGAATCTCACCACGAATCACTGAATCAATCGAATCGGAATAATCTCTATCGAATAACACGGCTCTGGAGTCGTTCCTTTTTATACGCTGGTCGGTGGGCGGAGCCAAACTCGAAAGTGAGGAGGAAGAATTGATTGGCTAGAGCGCGTAATGAAGTAGATGCGGGCCGGGAGCTATCCCAGTCTAAATATGAACGTTTGAAGCAATCAGATTGGTTAGCGCGCGTGATGGTTAAAAGCGATGTGAAGAGCGAGCGTTGCAGAAATTCGTGATAATGTGGGATGTTCCCACATCACTCCCCCCCTTGCGAGAACTGATGCTGCTTGCGAAGTTTATGCGGCGTCTATGCTGGGCCGTGATGATCCAACGTAGGAGTCGTTACTTGATGTTCACCACACGCGCTTCCAATCACGTCGGTGTCACCAATGTGGGGTTCTTTTGATATGTCTTTGTCATTACTCCGATGACAACCCACTTCTTCGGAACAGTTTGTTGGCCCTGAAAAGGACCGTGGCTGCTGAGATGATTGACCGGTGAGGTAGCGCGGCGCGCGCCGGTAAGGAGAAAGGCTAGTGAAAGGCGACTGCGGCCGTGGCTGGACGTTGCTTGGTTGCCGTGCGGCAGCGTGAATTGGAGGCTGCTTGATCACAGTGCGGCAGCTGCTGGTGAAAGGCTAGTCGTTGAGCGCGGTCGCAGGAGCCATGAGGCAGTGGCTACGCCAGATGTCCAGTGAGTCGGACCGTAACACGACCACCGGCGAGTCCAGGCGCCGTGCCCCAGTGAGTCGGGTGTGAGAGCGCCGGAGAGCAGAGGCAGTCGTGCCTGGCGCAGCCTGCCGATGTCTCCGAAGACCGAGCGCTGGCGACGAAGCCTGCTGGTTGAAGTTGCTTGATGTGGCTAGCTCGCAGGCTGATGATGAACTGCGTTGAACCGAACTGAATAATTGAACTGAATAACTCGGCTCTGAAGTCGTTCCATTTTATACGCTGGT
>NW_019742718.1:0-428 GCF_002891405.2 Cryptotermes secundus | reverse complement strand
AAAAGAGTAGCGGGAAGATTATTTAATGTTTTTCAATTTAACTTCCCACCTGTTTAATTTTAAGTTTCAATGAGCCTAGTGTGAAATTCTCTGTTTAACCAGACGACGTTAGCTCGAGCAATAAAGCTTCTGACTTCTCTTCAGAAGACTCAAAGTTCGAAAGTGATGCACCTCAAGAAGGACTCGGTTCCAGGGAGTCAATAAGTTAGACACGGCTTTTTCCGATCATCTTTTGTTCTCCTCGAACCTTTACTGATTAGGCCTTCTGGCCTGTTCCAATTAAGAAATTTACTTTTGAAATCACGAATCTTACAGACATTTGATAGGACTCCTTGGAGAGGGGATCGGCCCATTCAGAGTTCTCTACTGACACAAGATTATACGCAGATATGTTCCAAGTTCGATTCGAGCCCAAGATCCCAGTGCTC
>NW_019742717.1:0-1495 GCF_002891405.2 Cryptotermes secundus | reverse complement strand
AATTGGATAGATAATCATATATTAAATTGGAATCTTTGAAAATTTTTGAAATTCTTTATAATTATATGAAATCTAGAATAAATATTTTCCAAACGTTCCATACATTACATTGCAATCTTTCAAAACCTTGCTTTATATTCTTTAAAATTAACATAATATCAATCAGAATTGACTTAAATTCCCCTAATAAAATGTAGAAATCATCAATAATTTGGACAGAATTCCATTTAATAATATGAAACCTTTCACATATTGTCTGTAATTTGTTATATTAACATGAAATCGTCAAAGAATATTCGGAAAAATTGTCAAGAAATAGGCTGATATCGTACATAATTTGTTTAAATTCTTTAAATTTACTTAGATTTTCATAACATTTTTTTAATTCGTTACATAATACAGTAATAATCAGAAATTTGAAGTAATTCCTTAAATTAGAGTGATATCTTTTATAATTTCGTTGAAATTATTTATTTTAACGTGAACCTTTCAAAGAATTTTAGGTTACAATTACATATATTTCCTTGAATTCGTTCAAAATTCTATTAAAATTCCTTATACTAACTGCGGATGGTTCTAATTTTCTTTAGAATTTCGGAAATATATTTAAATCGTCAACAAATATACTAGAATTCCAAAAATTATGTTAAAACTTGCACAACATAATTAATATAATTTATTTTATGTTGAAATCGAGATGGAGTTATTGGTTAAAACTATATGAATTTGGTTTAAGAAGGTCAAAATTAGTTTAGAATTCTTAAAAAAATCACAAAATCCTTCAAAATTTGAAAAAAATAGAGTAATAAATAAATATCGGTAAAAATCAATCGTTTTCCATAAATTAAAGTGGAATCTTTGACAATTTGATAAAATTCTTTATAATTACTTGAAATCTGGAACAATTATTTTTCAAAAATTCCATACATTACTTTGAAATCTTTCAAAACCTTGTTTATATTCATTAATATAAACAAAATATCAATCAGGATTGACTTAAATTTCCCTAATATAATGTACAAATCGTCAAAAATTGGGACAGAGTTCCATTTAATAATAAGAAACCTTTCACATATTGTCTGTAATTTTTTATGTTAACATGAAATCGTCAAAAAATATTCGGAAAAATTGTCAAGAAATAGGTTTATTTCGTTCATGATTTGTTTAAATTCTTAAATTAACTTAGATTTTCAGAACATTTTATTGAGATTCGTTACATTATACGATAATAATCAGAAATTAGAAGGAATTTCTTAAATTAGGGTGAAATCTTTTATAAATTGGTTGAAATACTTTATGTTAATTGGAAAATTTCAATAAATTTTAGGTTTAAATTATATTCATTTCATGTAACGTTTAGAAATTCAATTATAATTCCTTTAATTATCTTCGAATCGATCAATATTTATTTAAATATACTGAATCAATATGTAAATCGTCAAAATACTTCTAGAATTCACAGAAGTAGTGTAAAATCTTTCACAAAATAATTTAT
>NW_019742716.1:0-1557 GCF_002891405.2 Cryptotermes secundus | reverse complement strand
ATCTTGTCAGTTTCATAACGTAACACCTACTTCTTTTTTATTGTATCGGTATCAAATTAATTAATCTGTGTTAGTTAACTAATGCAACATTCTGCTGTCGTCTAATTTCACAGGTATAGACGTTCTGGCTGATACAGCTTGCTCGGGGGGGTGGGGGGGCGTTAAGAAATTCCATGATTATTTTCATCTTTTGTTAATTTTGTGTTTGAAACAAGTAGCATTTAATTTCATGTAAGTTACTTAATGACGTCTTCATTTTCGAGAATATAAATCATCCAGTGGTAGGATAATGCATGAATGATTAATTGGAAAGGAGCGGTGCTCTCCCAATCGAAGTATTATCCCTGAATTTGAACGAAGGAACTGAGGAAAACCACGAAAAAACTCAGGATAGCCGGTTAAGATTATGATTACATTTTAAGAATGGTTCTTTTTTAATTTTAAGTCTGGAATATTATTGAATTAGAACACCGGCGGAGGATATAAGGATAAAACTGGTATTTAGAAAAAATTATAAAGTGAAACTAGTCGTCACCTCCAACTTGTACCGAGGTTAAGAACATACGGAGCCATACTGCAATTTGCCTTCGCGCCTTGATGGACTGGTGCTCAATCAAGTACAGAGACAACTTTACCTTTTACTTTTTATTGCAATCCTCAGCTATTTTAATTTGTTTTAAAGAAGTATTTCAGTGTTACACGAAAATGAATTTTGCAAACTACAATTATGTATGAAGTACTGAAATCCAGATGATTGTTTTGCTCTATTGTAGTTTACTTTGTCCGGATGGGTGTTCGTGTATTTTGTGTCATAGACTTTTCTTAAGCTATTTGTTTAAATAACCAGTTTGTTTCTGTTTCTTTTCAGATAAGTTAGAGTACGTGACAGAGACCATTAATGCCATCTGCAGGTCCAAGTAAGAACTACATTCTCTTTACCACTTTGTACGAAGTGCTCATTAAGGAACTTTATACAGTAGAATGTACCACTCATCAATAAAATAGCACGAACATAAATTGAATTATAACGACAACTTCATATCGGGATTGGAAATTTTATCAACACGGCCGATAGATAATTCAGATACCTCAATGAATGAATGTTCTGCTAAATCAGCTACAGTTTACACTTTGTAGTGGCGGAGTATGACGTCGTGGCCCTCCGCTCCGGCATCCCGCCTAAATTGCTATTGCTGCAGTATAGAACTCATCTGTTATAAATTAGCATTCGTTATATATCATCATCATCATCAGTAATCTGTCAGACGACAGGTCCACAGTCTCTTCCAAAACAGTTTCTCCACTTAATGCGATCTTCTGTTTTTGGAAAGAGACTATCCAGGAAAAGTGATAATGTGGTAGNTTCCATTTGCTTTCCACATCGCAGTACAACAGCCGTTCAAACCACTCTGGTCACGCCTGCTGCTATACGAACTTGAACCATCTCGAGCATCATTTGCTCTGTGCTTCAAGTCGCTGCTGATGACGCTGCTCCCAAGGAGGGGGATTCGTTATATATATACATTTTGTTAATATCCCTATTCATTGCTAGTCATC
>NW_019742715.1:0-444 GCF_002891405.2 Cryptotermes secundus | reverse complement strand
AGGAGGGAGAAATATGACGTGCTATATGACGTCCATCGTTGCGCAGCGGCTGCAATGGGAACGCATACTTCAGCGACAACGGATTCATGGAAACTTTTGAGTTCCCACAGCGACGAATACTCAGTTTAGGATTCGACTGTAGCGAGATAGAAGCAGGTTGTGCTCAGACTTCGCAGAAGCGTTCCAGAGTGTACTAACGGTGTAAAAGCGCTCTAAGTTAATAATTGTACGAGTGTGTGCACAGATAAGCGTCCAATAAAAGAATTCGTTCCGATCGGAAGATCCACGCAATTTATTCATATCGCGTCACACAGCCGACACATTACAATATGTTGCGAATAAGATCTAGTAAGTTTCTAAAATGATGTGACGGTTTTTGTCACAAGCTGGAAGTGACTCCTCTTTCCTATAGTGGATGGAGTATGTCGTTCTGGGCCCGTATTC
>NW_019742714.1:361-434 GCF_002891405.2 Cryptotermes secundus | reverse complement strand
TTAAAGTAGGTCAAAATTACTTTACAATTCCTTAAATTATCATGAGACCCCACAACATTTGATTAAAATTAAA
>NW_019742714.1:0-307 GCF_002891405.2 Cryptotermes secundus | reverse complement strand
ACAGAGTTCATCTAAATTTACATAAATTTCCCTAATATAAAGTTGAAATCACCAATAATTTGGAGAGTATTCCATTTAATAAGAAGAAATCTTTCACGTATTTTGTGCAAATCCTTATATTAACGTGAAATTGTCCAAAATTTTCGGAAAAATATTTATAAATTATGTTTATTTCGTACAGAATTAGTTTAAAATTATTAAATAACTTCGAAAGAATGAAAATTTAATTAAAATTGATAAATTATTGTAGTAAATATCAGATTTTAATGAATACCTTATTTACAGTGAACCATTTTATGATTTGGTA
>NW_019742713.1:0-217 GCF_002891405.2 Cryptotermes secundus | reverse complement strand
ACCGGAGGTTACTTTCCGAATAGCCCTCTTATAGTCACGCCATTGGCTTTTTCTTTACACATCTTTCCAATTCTTCATTAACTTATCGTCCTACCATTCAATGCTATACTCTATACTGACAGCATTATTAAATAAACTATAAATACATAAATGCCGCTCACGGTAGCCGAGTGGTCTAAGGAATGCACTGTCTTCACTCGCTCGGAAGCCGGGATCG
>NW_019742712.1:0-228 GCF_002891405.2 Cryptotermes secundus | reverse complement strand
TAGCATGCTAGCAACACAAAGCTAGCAGACAAGCAAAGCAAAATTAGCAAGCTAGCAACGAAATTCTAGCAAGCTAGCAAAACTAAATAGCAAGCTAGCAACGAAAAGTTACCAAGTTAGGAACGCCAAGCTAGCAAACTAGCATCGCAAAGCTAGCAAGCTAGCAAATCAAAAGCTAGCAAAATAGCAACGCATATCGAGTAATATAGCAAGCAAGCAACGGAAAGC
>NW_019742711.1:0-1135 GCF_002891405.2 Cryptotermes secundus | reverse complement strand
AAAAGCTAGCATGCTGGCAAAGCAAATCAAGCAAGCTAGCAACGCAAAGCTAGCAAGTTAGCAAGGGAAAGCTACCAAGCTGACAAGGGAAAGCTAGGAAGCTAGCAACGCAAATCTAGCAAGCTAGCAACTCAAAGCTACAAAGTTAGCAGGGCAAAAATAGCAAGCTACAAACGCAAAGCTAGCAAGCTAGATCGAAAAGCTAGCAAACAAACAACGCAATGCTACCAAGATAAATTCTCAAGGCTAGCACGCCAGCAACGCAAAGCTAGCAAGCTAGCTACTCAAAGCTACCTAGCTAGGAACGCCAAGCTAGCAAGCTGGCAACGCAAACCTGGCAAGCTAGAAACGCAAAGCTAGCAAGATAGCAACGCAAAGCTATCAAGCTAGCAAAGTTTATCTTGCAATCTAGCAAGCTAGCAACGCAAAGCTAGCAACTTGGCAACGCATAGCTAGCAAGCTAGAAACGCCAAGTTAGCATTGTATCAACGCAAACCTATCAAGCTGGCAACGCGAAGCTAGTAAGCTTGCAACGCAGGGCTACCAAGCTAGCAACGCAATACTAGCATGCTAGTAACGCAATGTTAGCTAGATGGCAAGGCAAAGCTTGATAGTTAGCAACTCAAATCTAGCAATCTACAAGCTAGCAACTCAACGCTAGCAATGTATTAACTCCAAGATTGCAAGTTAGCAACAGATAGCTAGAAACCAAGCAAGCTAGCAACGAAGGCTAGCAAGCTATCAAAGGTAAATTAGCAAGTTAGTAACGTAAAGATAGCAAGCTAGTCTCGCTAATCTAGAAAGCTAGGAACGCAAAGCTGGCAAGCTAGAAACGGACACCTGGTAAGCTAGCAACGCAAAGCTGTCTAGCTAGCAATGCAAAGCTTGCAAGACAGCAACGCAAATCTCGTAATCTAGCAACGCAAAGATGGCAAGCTAGCAATGCATAGCTGAAAAGCTAGCAAGCAAAAGCTGGCAATCAAGAAATGCAAAGCAGGCAAGCTAGCAACCAAAGCTGGCAAACTATAAACGCAAAGCTCGCAAGTTAGCAACGCAAATCTAGCAAGCTTGCAAAGTAGCAATGCAAAAGTAGCAAGTTTGCTACGCAAATCTTTCAAGCTAGCAAGCTAGCAAC
>NW_019742710.1:0-4681 GCF_002891405.2 Cryptotermes secundus | reverse complement strand
CTCAGCAGTCACATGAAATATATGACTTAATCATAACAAACAAGGTGTCTCAATGACAATACAGGACAAGCCCTGATCTACACTACGTATCATAAACAATATTATTTTTACAGAACAACGCGACAACAAACATATCAACCTACACTCCGATAAGGTATAAATAAAGATATTGGACGTACAAATGAATGTGCGGCGCTACAGATCCATAGCATCACAACCTGGCCCCCAACTATGTCATACACGCAATACCAAAGCAAAAATAAACAGGGATTGCCAGTGTACCGTTAATGTAGTCAAATAGGCATTCACAATCATCTTGAACTATTTATTCCTAAATACGTAACTTGGCAATTTAATGAGAACTCATACACACTAAAGTGTAGTAGCAATTTTTTTTTAAATTTAATCCTATTTAATTTTAACTAACTAATATATACTTAATTTAATTCCATACCAATACAGCTTAGAGCCAAAGAGTAAAGAAACAAGAGGTTTACTACTAAGCAATATTTACATAAATATGGATCCATATTCATCAAAAATTCAGCACCTAAGTACACAGAGATTCATCCGATGATGACACAATAGTGGTCGAAATATTTCGTGTTTAATATTAATGTAAGTAACCTCTGTTATTAGTGCCAACTTTAGCCGATAGAGGGTGTCGCGTGGTCTGCACACTGATACTCACGGCTGTTAATTTTGATTTTCTAGACCGGAGCCGCTATTTCCTTGAAATAGCTCCTCAATTATCCTCACCAGGCTGATTGGACCCTGTTTCAAACCCACTACCTGTCAGAACTAACTTTGCTGACAAACGGCGGTCGTTTGGTCGGTATATTTCGCTTGCGAACTAAAACCACGGAGTTTGTATCTGTTTTGGAACCTGTCATTACTTTGACTTGAATTGTTGTGTTGACGGATACAAATATACTACTTTGAATGACACACAACGAGATGCAACACAAGAAGAAAATTACTGCTTGCATCTGAGCAGCCCCACTTATCACCATAACTGCTCTACAGTTCACTAGCAGAGGCCGTTCTGCCCCTCAACCTCCTTCATTGCCTCTTTGATCGTGGTTCCAAAACCAGTGTCACCTGTAAAGCTGCCCCTGTGCTTAATTAAGTAGACGACCATGAACATTTGAGAGTGGGGGTATGGCTACAAAATTCATGACCTCGGCAATAGATGGAGGCGAGTGATAAGCTTGACGAACGCCACTTTGTTCCCCGTACCCATTAGATAGGCGGCTTAGTGGGCACCAGAACCCATTTGGACGACATGGACAAAAGTCTACTACGCTTGCCTGGAAACGTCACCCGGCCGTCCAGCCCGGCTCCGTCAGTTACACGATTTGTAATATATCCAATAACCCCCCGCCCCCCAATGACGTTCATGTCACATTAATTGCAGGTCGGAAAATTATCTTATCATGATTGGTGTGTTGCTCATTTGTTGTTAATCCTTCCTCATTAACACCGATGATTACAGGGAACATTGTTCATCTTCGGTATTCTAATAAACACAACATTTCGAGAACGTAATCTTCTTCCATTCTCGGGTGAGATATTCCTGTATCTAAACTTTTTGCATAATATTCACGAACATATTCTGTGGACAGTCTGGATATACTGAAACTTGACGAAGTATGCAATGAGTGAGATTAAGTTCGTAGCGAGGTAAAACAAACTGGACACAGAGAATTACTCTTCATGTCTCCTACATATCTTTCTCTACTCACCAACTGAAGGGGGACTTAATATTCTCCTTACGTCCTGTATGCACTCACAATGCTCACAATGTGGGGAAACTGAATATGAGTCCACAAATAATAAAACCACAGCACTTCATAATGCAAGCACATCGTCCCTGCATTGGATCTTTTTCACTCCTCAGGTGAGATATTCATGTCTCAACCTCTGTGAGTAATATTCAAAATTCACACAGTGTCTTGAATGGTTTCCGCATTAATGCTTCATGACCAAAATTGACGTGTAGAAGCTCAGTTACGAGAAGGAGGCTAATGTTGTTAACACACAACACTGACACTCATTCGACCATGTTTAATTATTAACTACACCGTGTTAAGTTTCGATATTGTTGAGAGTAGAGCATTAGGTAAACTATCGCCATATATGTTTTTCATCTCTGTTCTTTCGTTTCCGGTTCAGTTACATTACTGGTATCGTGTAGAAAGGTTTCATAAACAGAGCTGTTCACGTTTGCGATATCCACTAGTTATTTATCAATCCTGCAATAATCCTATCAGGTTATGGGCCCAGGATGATTGATACTGCGTGTTACTTACGGTGTGATGATAAATGAACAATTTTGAGTGTAGTGTGTGACTCTTTTGCATTCTGGACCGGTTTTCACTTTCTGTGCACTGTATGATGGCCATCTATTGCAAAACTGAAGGGCACTGAAGATTACAAAAGTTGGGCTGAAAAGAGAAAGACGTTGGGGTTATGTTAATAACACCGTACCAGCTGAAGAAGGGGACGCTGAAGTTGATGAAACTTTATGTGACATCGGACTGATGGCGACACATCTGTTTATGTTCATTTTCATGATGTTAAGGCATCAAAAGAGGCATGGGATATTCTAGCGAAAACGTTTTCAGTAACAGGCAGGAGTGGTCGCTATACCTTAATGAGACGCTTGCATGCAATGAAGCTGGAGAAATATAACTCTGTATCCCCTTATATCTGTGAAATTATGAGTTTAACGCAACAATCAGCAGATATAGGAAAAGTAGTGGATGATGAGCACATTGGGTTTATAACGCTGAATTGGTTAACGGAAGATTACAAGCCCATGGTTAGGGCATTGGAGGCCAGCAACAAAGAATTGACTTCTCAAACGGTGAAATACTTTTTATATGGTGATGAACAAAGAAATGAGCAGAATGAAAAGTTATCTGCCACGTGAACGAGGAATAATGATCTCCGTAGGTTCAACAAGTCTTGTCCTGCTTATCATAAGAAGGAAGAAAATGGACACCAATCGAACAAGAAACCAGATCTCGGGTGGCTTAAGTGCAGCAGGTACAGGAAGTCAGGTCATAAAAGGAAGGACTGGCCTGAGAAAGAAAAGACTGGAAAGAAGGAGGGGAATAACTCTGGAAAGCAGAAGATGACTGCAACATTTACAGCACTTGGTGTGGAAGCCAAATGAAAGACTGGACGAATGATTACAAAGTTGATAAGTCGTTAGAAGTGTCAGTGGCAAATAATGCAGTTGAGATAGGTAGTGGTATGGACAATGTTTGTGTAAATTTGCCTGAGGGAGTTAAAATCATACAGGATGTTGCACATGTAATAAACTTATCTGCTAATCTCTTGTCTGTGTCACAAAATAGTTGAAGGCGATCAATGATGGAGTTTTGTTTGAAGATATATTGCCTGTTCTCAGGGAAAACTATGTAAGAAACCATTTAAACTTAGCCAGAATAGGGCTACAGATTTACTTGAACTTGTACATTCAGATCTTTTGGGTCCAATGGAAGTGTCTTCGGTAAGTGGTATGAAATATATCCTTACTTTTGTGGGTGATTGTAGCAGAAAAATCATTCTGTACTATCTGAAACATAAATCTGATGTAGTGTCCAAATTCAAAGATTTCAAAACATTTGCAGAGAATCAAACTGGGAAAAGGTTACAAATCTATCTAGCCTATCTACCTTACCTAGCACTGAATCAGAGTACATTGCGTTATCTGAAGGTGCANATCCATCACATCGACCCAACTGGGTGAGGTAATTCCAAAATATTGAGTCATTGATTCCCTTCCACGTTGGTTAAAAACGCAACATTTTAGCAAGGGGAATTACGCCGAGCGAACACGGTTCATGCTGACGTCCTCTTCAACATGCGAGACTGGACGGTACTAGCAAGAACCTCGGTGGTCCAGATCCGAAGGCGGAGTGTAGAAGATTGACGATGCTCTGCACAAGGAGCCTTATCGTAGAATAAATTAATATGGAAAAATTTGTTGTACTTCTTTCACAGATAGGTGAATAAAAGCCAAGTTATTTATCTTAAATTGTATTCCCATGTGCAGTCACTTCCATACTCTGCGTGTTATTCAGTCATTTTCACTAGGGATAAGGAAGCAAGACTTGAGCAAAGCGAACTACGCCGGACGAACACGGTTCTTGCTGACGTCCTCTTCGACATGCGAGACTGGACGGTACAAGCAAGAACCTCGGTGGTCCAGATCCGAAGGCGGACTGTCGAAGTTTCACGATGCTTCGCACAAGGAGTCTTCCTGTAGAAAAAATTTAATATGGAAAAATTTTGTAGCATTTCCTTCACCGATAGGTGAAACCAAGCCATGTGATTTTACTTCTACTGTTTCCCACGTGCATTCACATCCTTACTCTGCGTGATACAATAAGCAACATTCACAACAGGAAGGGCACTGTTGGTCTGTCGAGTCTCTTTCTTCGTTTCCTACTTACACAAATTCTCCAGGAGGCATGTAGCTAAGTGTGTACACAGATTCCTTAGCAAATGGCGTTGAAGGTGCCTTGTAAAATCTCTGCGGCTTACAACTTTAAGCAGGTCTGTTATTCCCAATTTGCTGGTAGGATGCACTGTAAGTTGTTTCAAAACTCATATTTTCTTCAAGAGAAAGTTTGTCTGGCCGTCGCAAAGATTTGCGGCGACACTGTGC
>NW_019742709.1:0-496 GCF_002891405.2 Cryptotermes secundus | reverse complement strand
TTTTCAGTCAACCTCAGCCTTTAGCAGTCTTTGGAAACACACAGATGGGGTCAAAGCCTTGACGTTTCTACCAAAAGAGAGGTGCATTCTGGCCACATGATGGGGACACACTTGCACTAATTTCCAAATACAGTGNAACCCTTCTCAAGGTTTCTCCTTCCGAGCACTTCCTACATATGGCGCAATTCTGTCAAGGTGCACTATCATCATCTTCACCCTGAGATGATGCTCAAGTGATGCCTTTATTGTACTGTGAAAAAGTAGTCAGTGTTACAAATTATGATTGCACTGAACGGTTTTGGCTACTAAAGAAATTTCTCATTCTACTTTTAGTTTCTACAAAATTCTTCTGTCAAACTAATCTGGAACTGAAAAATAATTCTTGCAAACTCCAAATATTTATGTATACAGAACTCCGCCTGAGAGTTAAATACTGCAGAACAAGAAGTGGACGCTACTCCTTGCATGGTTATAGATATTCTGCTTTGGTAAAAGT
>NW_019742708.1:0-464 GCF_002891405.2 Cryptotermes secundus | reverse complement strand
TAAAAACTGTATACCTGCATTATTAATTTTTCTACCTGTGTCTGACTTTATAATGTCCAAGTGGTTATCATTTTGTTGCTAGGATTAGAAATTAAATGATTATAATGAAGATTTTTTGCTCCTTTAATAACACTGGCCAAAATATTACAGTACGTTTTATAATAATATTTCAGATCTGCCTCATACCGTGCTGAATCCCTGGGAAAATAGACACTGGAAGACATGCACCCTGGTGCAAAACAGGTTTTTCTTCTTCCCATTTATACTGCAAGAAACAATACAAAAATTATAACAGAATGACAGTACACTCTCACTTTCTTAAGATTCTACGGTCCTTCTTTAGGCTACACCGAAAGATGCTTAAAATACAGAAATACGATTTGGATGAAGTATCATAGTAACAGTGACTCCATGTTTGCTTCTAATTTCACTGGGCGTAGTAAGCATAATCCACATACATAAGT
>NW_019742707.1:0-13296 GCF_002891405.2 Cryptotermes secundus | reverse complement strand
TGCTATGGAGACGGGGTGTGCTTCCTGTGAGGCACGGGCTGAATCGTTTTGTATCAAAGTCCCCCGGCGCTGAACAGAGCATTCCACGCTGTTGGCAGTATTGGCAATCTTGACCTCGAATTTCACGTGGCTCTCAAAATTGCTTGCGTGTACGACTACATAACTAAATTATGCAAGACACGGGCATAAGCAAATCCACGTAAATCCAAACGCAGGTGGTACTGGACAAGGAGGAAGCAGTAGAGGCTTAAACTTGGCGGCGGTCAGGCCTGCGACCGTTCAGCCGAGTAACCGCAGTTTCAGAGCAGTTGCATGAGTTAAGGCATAACCTGCCGTGCAAACCTGCATTGACAGGAAACCTCTGCATACCTTGTATAAATGTTACTTAGTGTAGTGCAGTGACAGAGCCCACAGCGACCTGGACGCCGTGACAGCACGGATATACCCGTGCTGAAACCCCTCCTTCGTCAATGAGGAGGCCTCATTTCAAAACATGCAGATGAACTTGGAGAGAAAAAAGATATTGACATGGGTTCCGACGGGGGCCCAAAACCATAAATGACTGAGCTTGCGAGTTCCAACAGCAAGTTACTGCTCTGCTCTCCCCTAACGTTAAGCTCAAAATTTCGTCCAAATGTAGCCCGTCAGAAGTTCACTCTAAGGCAGCCCTTCCAATGTTAATATCATAATTTCGATCGTATGAAGTAAAGCCCCTGCAGAAGTTCTTTCTTCTGCTCATGGCGAAGTCCACTTCTTTATCCTCCACCTTTTTCACTTCCCCACGCTTTACCCTACTTCAAATGTACTGCTGCCAGAAGGAATATTCAGAGCAGGAAAAATTTTCACTCACCCCCTGAAATGTTATGTCACTCACTACACCCTCTCCCCACCTTGTCTTCTCCCCCCTCCCCTTTATTTGGCTTCTTCGAAGTGTTGAGCAGTTCGCGTCGTTTTCTTCGGATCCGAAAAGGAGGTGCAGCGAAAGTTAGGGCCGATGAATTTCCGTGTTAATCAGAAGGAAACTTCAGTCGTGGAGCCTCGCGTCTGCAGGAGAGACCGAGACATGGCCCGGGGCTTATCCCGAAATCCTGTTTCCTCTTGTCACTGTTCATTTTTTCCTTGGCACTACAGCCCCAGGGGCCTAGGCCTACCTCCATGAACTCCGTTCACTTCAGTTTTCCTAGATGTTACACATACGGCAGGACTCCTTGGGCGGGTGATCAGCTCGTCGCAAGGCCTCTACCTGTAGACAAACACAGAAAAACACACACAAACTAAACATCCATGCCCTGAGTGGGATTCGAACCCAGGATCCCGGCTTCCGAGCGAGCGAAGACAGTGCATGCCTTAGACCGCTGGGCTACCGTGACCGGCCTTGTCACTGTTACCCACAGAAATACACATCCACAGTCACATCTGAGTAGCGTGTAGCTACTTGGAGGGGGTGGGGTTACGCCTGGGGGGTTGCGAAACATGTCTCTTCATGCCTTTCCGCGTTCTGAACGTTTTACACTGTGTACACAGTGCACAGTGTGTCCAACAGTGACAATACAGTTCACCGAACCTCGCTGTGGAGGTTGGCACCCCTGCTTGGTACCAATGAGGTCTTTGGCTCTAACCTCGGGTTATTGTAATGTCTTCGTGACCAGACAGATATCGGGAAAGTACCTCAAATAGGCCACGCCTGATTTATTCCATGTCCTTTGAAGTTTATAATTCACCCTATGCTGTGCAGTGTAACTTGTGTACAGCGTCGCTGAACAAGCCGCCAAGAAAGATATGAACACAGCCAGCCTGCCGCTTGGCGCTGCTTGAACTGCGCTTAGACTTATCTGAAGACTCGCCGACAGACAAAGCAACGCCTAAAACTATCTCTATCCTTAATTAAACACCGTGGAGGTTCAGCTCCACGCATAATTAATCTCGGCACTAGATATAAATGAGTGGTCAGCTTGACAAGATTGGAGAGGAAGTGACGTATAGAGAAATAGCTCTCCCTTGCCCGACTCCTTCCTTGTCCAGCCCGAAATCTATTGACTGTATTGACTGAGCTATAGGGAAACGAACGCCAGTCGGAGCTGTTTAAACTGTGCAATTTGAAACGCAGTGACGGACGGACTGTCACTTTGAAACCGGGATCTTGGGTTCGAATCCCACTCAGTGCATGGATGTTTGTGTGCGTTTTTCTGTGTTTGTGTACAGGTAGAGGCCTTGCGACGAGCTGATCACCCGCCCAAGGAGTCCTACCGAATGTGTAATATCTAGAAAAACCGATGTGAACGGAGAAGTTCATGAAGGTAGGCCTAGGCCCACTGGGGCTGTAGCGCCAGGGAAAGAAAAAATGTCATTAGTCAACGCTTTGAAATACATTTAATGCAATCCTACAGGCTGAAAACAAAGCAGCTCTGAATTGCCTAAACATTACATGTTTACTTTGGTTCCTTATATTGACAGCGCTCTATAGTAACTCCAAACGTTATATACATTGCTATTGGGGTGGGACTAAGTCCCTTGTACTTAAGCAACTTCTGGTCTATTGTACCAGCCCCAGATGATAGGTGAGGGTGATTATGGAGCATTTGGTGGAATGAAGATTGGCAGAGGAACCGAAGTACTCGGAGAAGACCTGCCCTAGTGCCACTTTGTCCACCACAAATCCCACTTGACCAGACCCGGTATCGAACCCGGGCCGCCGCGGTGGGAAGCCAGCGACTAACTGCTTCAGCTATGGCGTGGCCTATGTGTTAAGTAAGTGAAAATGTAAAGCTATCCCTGTACCAGGCCGTGAAGGCCCATAGGTTTGTGAGACGTTGAGGGTCCCACATTATCCAGACAATCGGCTCAAAGATTGCGGTTAGGTTGTCAGCCTTATGCGCCAGCCGCGCTTTACCCCCCAGGAAAATGATTTAATTAATTCCTGGTACTCATTTCTGTTAGAGGCTGAGTCGACCCCAGGGCCATAGTGCGGCTGGAAGGATTAGGTCAATTGAAAAAAGAAACCCAATTACCTCATCGGGACTTGAACCCACGACCTTCCGGCTTGTAGCATAACGGTGTTAAATAAAATCAGATGAAATAAAGGAAATAAAGAAAATAAAGAACTGCAGCAATAAGACCTGCGAGGTAAACCTTGCGGTAACTCGTTATTGGAATAACGATCAGATACACTTTCACTGTGTTTCTTGAAATTATATCAGTATACGAGTAAGTGCATGTTATTTAAGACAGCGGGATTCGGTCACATTGCTCTTTAAACACAACGTTCCTTTTGTCGCAACATCTGCATTGCGATGGAAATGCTGTAAAATATATTTCTTACTTCCATAACATTTCATATTGAAGTATATATGTTTGCTTCAGTGGATAAACATGTATTGTCACATTTGATGGGCACTTATATTTGCTATATGATTTCTGGAAGGTCCATAGGTCAAATTATCCTAACCTTGGAATATATTAAGTTTTTGATGACGTACTATTCAGCCAGGGACAAGAATACTTAATCAATCCGAATCCTTTTTATTGAGGCAGGAGCTACTTATGATTCTTTGCATGTCACTTCTATAGATTGTGGAAAGTCGAGTAGAAAGTCAGTAATGTAAAAGTATGCATTATCGGTAGTGTGTGGATATATTAAAACGAAAAATATTCTTAGTTTTATCGGCATGTGTAATTATGTCGGAATGTTCTTAGCTACATGCATTGCACTGGATGTAAAGAATACAAACTTGTAGTTCTATGAACAGATTTGGAAAGAAATGAACAGCACAGGTATTCGTGATTCGGAATTTCCTTCGAAAACCAAATTTATAGTTTTTAAAACAAAACAGCCGAATATCTTATACTTGAAATTTCTCCCAGCTGATGTAGCATCATTTAGTAAATTGTCAGATAAAGAAATTATGATTTCTATTCTATTCGTTTGCTTGTCTGCATGTACTTTCTATTGCGTTATGCTTCTACTGTTTTATCATAACTTATGGCATTTATTTTGCTGAATGTCCCATATTCGCTGGTTTTGAACAAGAATTAATCTTCTCATATCGTGCCTCAAACAGATTAATTTTGTGCTGCCTATTAAGGCTTCGCATTTTCCGCCATTTTGTGCTGCCTAGTAAAGTAAGTGTCACGTAACTTCGAACAAGGGAAAGAGTAACCTTGAATGCGCAGAAGAAAATTTTCAGACAAGGCGGTGGGTTCGAGGGTGTCGAGGTTCGCCTGTCACTTCTCACACCCTCGAACCCACCGCCTTGTATGAAATTTTTCTTCTGCGCATTCAAGGTTACTCTTGGCCTTGAACTAAGTTACGTGACACTTGCTTTAACACTTCGCATTTTCCACCATTTTGATTTGTTGCCGTTAAGAACTAGGAGCTCTGAAGTGGTGTGTTCGTGCACTGCTACACTTCATTTCTAGCAAGTCATAACCGATGCCTGATGTTTAATTAAATATTCATGCCATGTTCTTCCTTATTCTGGGACACTTCTCTTGCACCGGAACTATAAAAGTTCCAACTTCTCCTGCTGTTGCTCGGGACGTGAAAATTTCAACTTTCCTCTGAGGAATAGTTAATACTCTTTTATATATGTAGTAACTTGACGAAGTCTCTTTTTCGATCCAGTTCTTTCTTCACTTCTGTTTTTCAATGGTAAAAATTTGGCTGGTCGGCTGAAAGTAAGGCACGTTATAGGACCTGCATACAGCCGTAGCACACCCGTGCTTAGTTTCATAACGAACTCGCCTCTTCCTGTTGATATGGAATTGTCAGAGTTGCTAACTCAGTGTTGTTAGAATCTTGCATCAAATTTTGCAAAATTGACTGCATGAATCATGAATGTATTTCTGCATTTCATTATGTCCAGCACTGTAAACTGGTGGTGTAAGTTTGACATATCGAAGGATAATCTTTATTTGAGACCGTTGAATGCACAGGTGGCAGTGTCAGAGAGACATATTTGGTTTCAGTCCCATGAAGATCAGGTGGAGTTTATGGTAGGCAAAAGGGAATTAAGAGGGAATCTTATCTTTACAATTTGGTTTCTCCTACTGACCATTTTGTTATTTGTTTCATATTGCAACCTTGAGCATTACTTAAGTATTCGCTTGCACTGATTTGGAATCGAAGTAGGAAATTTTTGGCATCAGAGTAAACCTATTGAAATCAATGGAATTTGTAACCCCTACACTCATTGAAACGTATTTCAGTTTAATATTTTAAGTGAAATTTGGCTGTTATTTACTCCTAAATAATTATAATTTATCCGTTTGTGATGTACGAAGGTATCTGTTAAAATTTCTCCGTATTTATGTATGTATTTATATGTCTTGAGATATTTACATCTGTTCATCTATGTCTTACAGCAATCGCAGGCTCGAATGCTTCATTGAGGAACAGTGATTAACATGTCTTTTGTAATATCCTATACTGCAAAGGGGACCGTCATCTGATGGTTCTAGCGGGATTCTGACAGTCAATATCTCAAAATTAGTGCAGGATATTGTGTTTAGAAATGTGACTTCTGACAAAACCTGCTTATACTTTCCGAATCCTGCATCCCTTCATCGGCAACTGTATTTTTCTCTCTCAAGAGTTCGATCATTTGTCTGACTAGGTGCTTATGTGAGACGAAGGAGATTTTTAATTTTACTTACATTGAGATATGTGAATAAATAAATAAAATGCATCCATATTTAATTAATAACTCTTAATGTCTACTAGAACGGCATATGTCGCGCCTAATGCAGCGAGTTATTCATGAAATCCACTGTGTAGTGTTGGCATTATTACCGTAGTCAAGTGGGACACTTATTCAGCATTAAATTCTCTGCATATTATGTGCTGGTCACTATAGGCCAGCGGTCTGAGGCATGAACCCTCTTCCCTCGCTCGAAAGCTGGGATCGTGGGTTCGAATGACACACAAGACATGGATGTTTGGTGTGCGTATACGTTTATTCTGTATTTGTGTTTTCTTGCGTTTAGACAGAAGCCTTGCGACGAGCTGATCACTCATCCAAAGAATCCTATCGTCTATAAAAATGATCACGAAACTGAGAAATCAGCCCTATACTCAAAAGTGGGAGCAGTGTAGTACTTACCAGCCTTCATAAAAGTAAGAGCAGACTTTTCATAATTAATGGGCTTACGTTTGCTTTTACTAGCTTCTCTATTCGGTGAAAAGCACACAATCTTACTTACTTACTTACTCAGTCATGGATCTGAGCCCTTCTTGAGAAGCTGCCACGTGTGCAGCTACTCAAGACCTTCCCAGCACTTAATGTAACCCGAAGGTTTATTACCATGTTCACAAGAGCCCTGCACTGGTCCCTAACCTGAGCCAGATCAATCCAACCAATACCATCTTATTCTATCTCTCTATGATCCATTTTAATATTGTCCACCCACCCACTACTTGGTCTTCCCAGTGGTCTCTTTCCTTCTGGCTTTCCCACCAATATTCTGTATGCATTCCTCATCTCCCCCATTCGTGTTACATGCCTTGCCCACCTTATCCTCCTTGACTTGATCATTCTAATTATACTTGCAGAAGAGTAAGCACACAATCACATTTCAATAATAATTTGACATAGTCTGCACGGATAAATCCTAGGATTTGTGTGATTGAATCCTTAATTATCAAAACAACTCCATATAGTCCTTCAGAGGCCAAAGGTCGGTCAGCTATTCAAGAATTTTCCAGCATGTTATTGATCCAGAAGGCTCATTACTGTGTTCACAAGAGCCTGCCGCTGCTCTCTATCCTAAATCAGATGGATTCAGTCCATAGCACCTCATCCGTAGTCCTTAATTGGCCACCAGAATTTCCCGACTATCAAAATAATTCTCCTGACGATTCTACGCGACTCTCAAAGAATCCCAGCGAACCTGTGTTAAAGGCAATTTACCCAAATTAGATTTCCACAGCCTGTTCCCGTAGCACGAGTAATGCGGTTACGGTCATGAAAAATATAGTTCATGACCACATCGATCGAACTTCGGTAGACGGTGTTTTTAGCAGTTCGTTGACCTTTTTAAATCTTTGCACATTCTTTCACCATCTTGAGGAATTACTCGTGTTCTATTCGTACACATAGGCAATTAAATTTGGCGAAATTCCTCGAGTTCTCATGTTTCAGTTTCATTAGTTGAATTAAACAGATTAGATATTTTGTATTTGGCATATGTTTAATTCGCATTCCTTTGTCAAGGTCCCACATATCATGTCAAAGAGTGTTTACACATTCACAGAACTGTTCATTTATTTAGTCTTTCACTAATAAGACCACCATATTTAGAACTGAAACCGAGGGAATATAAGAATCTCTTTATTCTTTCGCATTTTATAGTTAAGAAACACGACCTCATCTAACTGAGTTAGATGAAAGGAAAGCGGCCTCCGTAGTCTAGGGGTAACGTTCCCACCTCATGACTCAAGGTACGCGGGTTCAAAGACCCGGCGGAGGTCGTGGAATTTTTAAGGGCGGAAAAATTCAGGGAGCCAGTCGTCCGGGAGGGACTTTAAGCCGTGGGTCCCGTGTCCTAGATTTACGGCACGTAAAAGAACCTCATGTCTCTAGGAGACCTCTGAGCAAAATTAGGCCAAGTTTCCCGCCCAACTAGTTTCCAATTCCTCCGGTAGATGGGAGAGGTATCAGGTACCACTGCCAGAGGAGGGGGGACCTCTCTGACAGAAAGGGACTAACTATTAGATACCACTGCCAGTAAGAGGTTGGAACCTCGCTGGCAGAAAGGGGCTGATAGTAAGCACCAGTACCGGTAGAGTATGGAGACAGTAGAAATTAAATGGGGACGCACAATGGACCAGTAACCGGTCTAAGTGCATGGGGAAACCCACCCCATCAATACGGAATACGGAATAGATGAAAGGAAAATGTACCCTTTAGTATGGTCGCTACTGCTAGGTCCGAAATATAGACTTATTGATAACAGCTGTAAAAATATCTCTCCACACATTAGGTGGAGGCAGTCAGCCTTCAAAGTATCATATAGTTGCTTCTTTCAGACAGTGGACAGCACCCACAAAACCACTGCCATGATAAAGCTATCATTGTAACAGGCCGTGGAGGCCCATAGGATTGTGAGAAGTTGAGGCTTCCACATTTTCTGGACAATCGGTTCACAGATGGCGCTGAAGTTTTGAGCCTTACGCGCCGGCCGCACTTTACCCCCAGGAACATAGAATTAGAGCTGTATTGTCTGTAGTCCCGAACTGTGTTAATGTATAAGGTGCAATAAATCTAATGATCCTATCCAAACCCCGTCTTATAAGTCACTCATTACAACATTATGTTATAGCGGCTCAAGTGTATCTGATCATCACTACCATGAACAAGGTGATGATGTAATATCGCTGTAGACGTGAATTGGGAAGCAAACTGGGTCTTATCTCCGTCACATTATTCGTTATACCGGGTTTGAGTTTCTATGGTTTCACTCAGTCTCCAGACTACAATGGGAATATTATATCACACTGCGTACTGTCCATTCATGCTCATCTTTCCATCTCATTGACTGGTAATAACGTCGACAGTTGAAACAACGTCGTTAAATGACCATGAAGGTATGTTAGGTATGGTTCCCACGTCGGTGGTTATGAAGAGTTATATCTTCTGGGGCAGAATGTCGTGTAGTCCGTTGGAAGCCAACAGACGTTTCAGAGAAACATGTCGCCTTCTTATTCTGGGTTGCTTCGTCTTAATCTTCATCTCTGAAGATGGTGACATCCTCCCCAGAAATATCCATTGGTTTTTTACCGGACTAGGCGGGGTTATATCTCAGAAGATTTAATAGGAGTAGCCTCTTTCTAGGGTCCCTTACAATGCCGTAGATGGATCTTGATGAGTACTTTCTCTAAAGCACGTTCTGAGAGAGTCTTAATTGGAACTCCTTTATATAAAAGCAATTTCTCACTTTTGCAGGAAATAGGGTATACTGGGTTTGAGAATACTTCAGAATACGATGAAATCTCTTTAAGAGAAGGAAATATATATCTGTTTACGGTAATTTATTTTACTTTGTTGCATCAGCCCCCAAACGAATAGTTCCATCTCTATAATCCATTTCTTTTGGTTCCTCCATTAGTTTGGGTCTGTGTTATAATATCATGTGTTTAGTGACTCGACACGGGGTTTGGACTAGTAATAGGATTTATTGGATCGTGTAGCCCTATTGCTAATTCGCACACAATCTAAAATTCACTACAGCATACAATAAGTCTTCTCAGTCTGTTGTGCCTTCAGCAGTCGTTGCTTGGTAAGGGCTCCCAAAGCCGTAGATTTCTCAGCTTCCGTGTTTACGTCCTTACCGGCTGTCTCATGTCTCGACTCCACGGCCACAACCACTGGCCACCATTTGCTGCCTCCTATCCGCGTGTGACCACCACTGGCTTGTACTGACTGCCTAGAGACCCACTCACAATGTCGACTGTTAACCATTGACTATAGTTCCGTTTCGGTCCTGGTATACAGCCTCGTGGTAGACCCCACATGAAATACCGCTTCCAGAAGTCCTATTGTCGCGCGTTTCTTCTCCAACAATACGCCCACTGTCGTGTCAGCCTCTGTTGCCGCGAAAACGTCTTTACAGCACCATTATATAGCAACGGATGGCTGTTTAGGTTGCTGTAGCCCAGCAATGTACGTCTGTTCTGGTTCTGCTATTCCGGCTTTCAGCAGGCATCTCACAGTACATTTAGATTGACTGCGAAAACAATTTTTGTCGGTCTGTATCAGTTGCGTAAAATTAGCTGGTATTTAGTTGTCTCTATGTGTAGTAAAATTAAGTGCAACTATTTAATTAAGTTTTTAAAAAATGATATCAGAAATTTTCCGTCGCCAATGAAATTTAATTCGGTCATTGTCAAATGTAGAAATGTACAAGTCTTCCTAGTCATTAGAAAAAACAGATCTGCAGGTTTCAGTAAGGCTACCGATGCATTAACCTAACCGGGTCCAGTCAAGCCGAAACAAATTTGACACACTAATATACTACAAAGGCATGCACTGTCTTCGCTCGCTCGGAAGCCGGGGTCGTGGGTTCGAATCCCACTCAGGGCATGGATGTTTGTGTGCGTTTTTCTGTGTTTGTCTACAGGTAGAGGCCTTGCGACGAGCTGATCACTCGCCCAAGGAGTCCTACCGTATATGTAAGATCTAGAAAAACCGAAGCGAACGGAGTTCATGGAGGTAGGCCTAGGCCCGCTGGGGCTGTAGTGCCAAGAAAAAAAAAAAAGAAAATATACTACAAAGACTCTATGCCACTGTATTCGATTCACGCGCTTTAACAGGGGCATATAAGAACTGATTACGTTACAAATATGCCTGTCTTAGCAGCATCTCAGTGAGTCAGTCTCCATTCCATTCGACTCTTCTCTATTCGGCTTGTGTGCTTGAAGCATAACAAATAATTTCTGCAGTTGAAGTAGTGTTCATGAACACAAAGACTACCGATCGTAGTGACATCGTGGGCTAAGGCACGAAATGACTTCGGCTGCTCGAACACTTGGGTCGTGGATTCGAATCCCACTCCAGGCATGTACATGTCTGTGTTTTCTTTTTCTGTTTGTGTTTTCCTATATAGGAAACGGCTTTATGACAGACTGATCCCCCGTCCAAGGAGATCTGTCGGCTCTCTGTAAGCGTTCTAACTTCAAAACAAATTAATTGTGAATGGGAACGGGAAGGAGAGCCTAACCCGTCAAGACAAATGTAGAAGAATACAAACAATTGATAAATAACTAAGTGAGTACAAAGACAAAAATAACACCGTCTAATGTGACTATTTAAGTTTTATCGTTTGTGTGTAAACAACACAGCAGGCCACGAATAAGCACGGAAATACTAAGAATCTCCTTTCGCAAGACAGACAGGCGGCACAGGATCAGCCACCTCCAAGAATAACAATATGAGAATTGACACGAACCTGTATGGTTTATAAATTTTAAGCCTGAACTAGAAAGTTTTTAAAAAAGTTTTTTAAAAACTTTAAAAAATGTTAACACCAGGAAGGCTGATGTGAATGTGAAAGTTTGAACATTGTGTACATTGTGCATTTCAGACATTATCTGTGTATGTTAATTAACATCTATTGTAATAGTAGTTTCCGAAAAAGTATTGATGCCCTCTGAGGATGATCCGTAGGGATCGAAACATGTAAGGGTGATGAGTCTTCAAACGAAGAAACTTAAATAGTCACATTGGACGGTGTTATTTTTGTCTTTGTAATTGTTAGTGTGACGGACCAGAACGAAAAAAAATTAAACTGAGTATTTTTAATTTGTTTCTGAGTTTTCGTCTCGTGTTTCATCAGATGTATTCCCTTACATGAAATGCACATCGCACTTTCGAAATCATTAAACATAATTCAGGTTTTTTGTAAAAATCTATAATAAGCCAACTTTCAAACAAAATCAGTTCAGGGAACTCATTCCACAACTGAATGTTTCTAAGGCTGTTTATTGCGTGATGCCAAAGCCTTTCTTTCATAACGAAGTTATTATATTTGTATTTTAGGATTTCTCGAATAAAAGCGTTTGAGTGGTACATTTTTCATGACAAACGTTTCTGTTATAATTCTTCAAATTTTTATTACATTGATTTTATTTATTTATTTATTTATACGTTCTAACCTGAATAGTACAAAAAGGACGGTCAATATCTACATGAAGTCGTTTGAAACGGGATTGGTTTGGAGGAAGTTTCCTCCACTCTTCACGCATAGCAACCGCACAACCACATGCATGCCTTTTGCGTGAACTCGTTAAAATTCGTGGTGTGACGTCTGTCAGAAAATTCACTCATGAGTCGGCAAGTTTTGAGCCATGTAACTAGAACATGCTGCCTACAAGCGAATGTCTTTCATAATTTATGACTAGCACATATTGTATCCTTCCAGTAACAAAATTACATGCAATTGAAGCCAGACCATGTAGGATTTAGCCGGTCACAGTGACCGCGCGGTCTGAGACGTGATATGCCTTAGCCCGCTTGAACAATGGGCTTGTGGATTCGAATCCCACCGAAGGCATGGATGTCTATCTGCCTTTATTATGTTTTTGTGTTGTCCTGTATAGGTAGCAGTCTTGCGTCGGGCTATAAAATAGAAAAGTCAATATAGGCTATTCGCTGTGAAAAATTATTGTTATTAGTGAAAGTAGTGCTGTAATAAAACCTTTATTATTATAATCACCGAAGATCTGTTACTACCCACAATATCGAAATTGCAGAACCTACGTAATATTTTATCGTCTTACGTAAGAAATTTATCACGAAATTTTATAAAATTGAATTAATTTGACTTCGAATTTCTGTAATAAAGTGTTTCATTTATTTATTAACTTACATCTATTTATGTTCCAAGGACTGAAGCATGCAGTGTAATGAAAAAAATATAACTGATTGCTATACTGTATGTACTTGTTTGATTTTAATAAAATCATTACCATTCTAATTTACTGTTGTGTCGACGACCCTAGTACCATCGTTAAACAGCAGCATGGGAAAAAAACTGAAAAAACATGAATGGCACTTCTACTTCGATTGTCTCTATGGTCCAGAGGTCAGAGTTCCTGGCTACAGATCCAGAGGTTCGATTCCCGGCGCTACCAGATTTTATGAGAAGTAGTGGTTCTGGAACGTGGTCCACCCGGACCTGTGAGGATAATTGAGGAGCTATTTCTGGGAAATAGCGGTTCCGGTCTAGATAACCGAGATTAACGGCCGTGGGGATGCGTTGCTCTGACCACGTGACACCATCAATCGGCAAAAGTTGGCCCTAACTTCGCCGACAAACGGTGGTCGGTCGGTCGGTATAGATCGCTTGCGGATTACAGGCCACGGCTATTTGTTGGTACTTCTGCTTCTACCTCCTAAATTCACACTTTGTCCTATTACTAACGTGTCCATTTCAAATTTTATGAAAATCGCTGAAGTTCTGCGGGAGCTCTTCGAGGGCACATGTTTGCCACATAAAATACGAGTCAAACAAGTCGTCCCAAGCGGCAAGGCGTTTTACTCGTACTTGAATTCTGTAGGTGACTGATTCGACTTTCGTCCAGGACTCATTGAATCCTGAAACATTCCTGTTTTTTTTTCAGTTTATCCAGGATTCTCTGGAATAACACCTTATGTGAGGCCAATACTACTTTTTCCAAATTCTTTGAAACCCAGCATTCGGTATGATCCACACGTAAGGAACTACAGGTGTGTTGTCTAAGTTCCTGACGTTGTTGAAGAGAAGCTACATACAGAACAAGAACTACTCCTCACTCTACTTAAG